>NW_004798078.1:123794-135855 GCF_000002075.1 Aplysia californica | reverse complement strand
GGGGGGGGATTCAGAGATGATGAATATATCGCAGCTTCGTAGTTTTTGCATTGATGATTTTTAACTTTCCAATTCTGCATTTGAACTGTCAATGAGTGTCAATGACGAATTTGTTTTTCTAATGTTTACATTTAAGATCTCCTATTATTTGAGCGGGCATTTGCTTAAGTTTCTAATGTGTTGAATATTTGAATTGTCTATGTTGAATTCATTTAACAATTTCGATATTTGAACTTTCATTGCTGCACTTGAGCTCTAAAACTTGATATTTGATCGGGAAAAGGTGTATTAATAACAAACCTGTCGTGAAACGTAACCGATCTGTGTAGCTCCGCTGTCCAGATAAGGATCGCATACATATTCTTTAGCGGTTTATATCTGACTGTTACACACTCAAGTTTATCTGCTATATGTATCATATATTTGCTAGATAAGTGTTTTCACGAATTTGTTGTTATTTCTTATTCTTAATTATCCTGTTATGATTCAAGAATTCGATTTTTCTACCATAAACTTCTCGTGTTTTGAGGAATCATGGCCTCAAGTTTGGCTCGGAATTGAAGTTTAGGCTAAGCCCAGAAAATCTGGGATAAGCATAACTTCGACAAAAAGTATGTGAACTGTGAATATAAACCACCGACGTACCCTGGTGGTAGCACATTCGCCTTTCAGACCCGTCGACACAGACTCCACGCGTTTCAAAGAAACAACCATTCTCCTTACTGTCAACATGGCTGGGAAGAAAACGAGTTCAGCGCCAGGGTTTGATCCTGACTACTTCGTGTTGCCTCACCCAGTGTACATCATTGCCGTCCCACTACTTCTCTTCATCTTAGCTGTGAGTGATTCGATAAAGGTCTACTTCAGGCCCCATTGGGGATCTTACTTGACTTATCACACACATCCGGGGTGTTCACTCTCCGTAAGGCAAACATTGAGGTAGCTGTGACGTCATGGTAGAAAGACAATTCAACTTTTAGTAAGACCGGGAGCTAGAGTAGATCTTTACTTGTGAATCCGTGCTCTGTTCAATTTTACATCCATTTCAAAACACAGTTCTATGTGGGTTTTTATTTAATTCTCTTATCAGTGTTTTAAAAATATAGGCCTATAAATGTGCAGTGTCCAAGGATACTCTAGCTTTTGAAGTCACCAAAATTGGGCTGCCATTTTATCGTTATTTTTAATCACAAACACCAGGCGAGCCGTACCTCCTTTATTCCGAAATATCTCGACTTCTATTCAAGACGGATGGGTATTTATTTGCTATAAGATTTTACCAACAAATATATATATGTGAGGCAGCGTGATGGAATCAGGCTCTCGTCATTTTTTTGGCATGTAGAGTTATTGGTATCATCTTAAATCTTATTCACTTGTGTTTATTTGGATGAAAAATATGTCCATTTATCTTGAATGCAAGTGGAGATATTTGGGAAAGAAGGAGGTCGGGGTCACCTGTTTTCAGAGGTAAAATTAGTGAGAAAATGGCAGCCAAAGATTATTTATTTCCTTAGCTTAAGAGTCCATGGTAACTGAAAATTTACATTTTTGTGCCTTTAATCAACGCTTTTTAGAAAAATCCACACAGAAATTAGTTTTTTAATGGGCATGAAAGGTGTTCAGCCAAAAAACAAAAATTTGATAAAAATTCACATACCGGTGGAAAAATTCAAGTTTCTTCACTTTGATTATTTGACGAGAGCCTGATTCCACCACGCTGCCTCACATATGTCCCCAAACCGACTAGCACCTGTGTCCACAGCCGGAGCATTACTTTCTTGGCTGATCTCGTTGTTGTTCTTTTTTGTTGATGACAAGAATTAATCCTTATACTTGTTTGACAAAAATTGTTTGAAAAAAATAATTAATGACGTTAAAGAAAAGCGGCCTTAACAGTTTTCAAAGCATGTTCACTTTTGTAAGAAAATGGATATCTTTCCGAAGCCAAAGTAAAAAACAAAATATTCCCGCAAAAGAGATAAGACGCAGATAGATCTTCCTTATACAATTAAACAGAGAAAAGGTTGCCCAGAATCACATAACTGGGTCCATACTTTTAATGAAGAAGTGAAATAAATATATAAATAAGGACCTTTCATAGATCCGTTAACTTCACGCATAACGTTTCCTTGCTTTTTCTGGAACTCAAAACCTTTTACTTACTGAAAAAAGACTTCCGTTTCAGGCTTCAGGTGACTGTCTTAATCAGACATCAGCGGCCCTTGTTCGTCTCTCATTACTTTGTGTTATCCGGGTTATTTCCCCGTCATCCAACAGCAGCCCGAGCTCTTTACGTGTTAAGTTTATCTCGACTCCATGTGTGTTTTGCTTTTTTTTAAATAATGAGAACAAGATAATAACATAAGGGCTTCATGTTCATTCAAGCATGATTGGAAACATGAGCGTACATTGACATAATTAGCATCTTTAAATTGAAATGGTTGGCCACTCAAGCAAATCCTTTTAATACTGTTACTCTTGCTGCTATTTAAATGCCTCTTTTCTAACTTGGACTCGTTTTAATCTTTAGCTTTTGCAATAATTCTTCGTTTGAATTTGTCCTTTATATATTTACTTTTAAAAAATTAGAATATCCTACATATTTAATAAACGTTTGGACTCGTACGAATTTGTGTGTGTACATATATGTGTACATGCATAATGTGTGTGTACATTTGTGTGTGTGTGTGTATACGTGCGTGTGTGTGTGTGTGTGTGTGTGTGTGTGTGTGTGTGTGTGTATACGTGCGTGTGAGTGTGTGTGTGTGTGTGTGTGTGTGTGTGTGTGTGTGTGTGTGTGTGTGTGTGTGTGTGTGTGTGTGTGTGCAGACGTGAGCGTCTGCTCTCTCTCTCTCTCTCTCTCTCTCTCTCTCTCGCGCGCGCGCGCGCGTGTGTGTGTGTGTGTGTGTGTGTGTGTGTGTGTGTGTGTGTGTGTGTGTATTACGCAGCTTTGTCTAACTTCTCTGTTAATTAATTGTGGATAAAATTTTGGCTGAACTCTGCTTATCCTTGTGTAGCAACTTTCTGGCTCCAGAGGAAATTTCTGTCACTTCTTAAATCCCTTCCATCTTTGTCAAGTACTTCCATAAATATAAACACTCCATAAATTATGTAAATAGTGCGCCAGGCATGATTTTATCAAAAGTCTTTAAATTATTAATAAAAACATAAATAGAAACATCAATTTTTTTCTGTACCTCAATACATTTAACGACGATGATATAGTGAATACTTATAATGTATTTCGAGTTGGCTACTCTTGCCAGAAGCAAAGCTAAATTGTGTTTTTTGACATATCTGGTGTTAAACATATCATCATTTTTTAATGATCATATTATTAATCGAAGTAATATTTTTGTTAATGACTCATGCGAACGGGAAACACTGTCTTGAATCTTGAATCTCAGCACTGTCTTATTTAGGAGCTTTCTTTTGAAAAAAAAAAAGAAAAGAAAGAAAAAAAAGGAAGAAAGAAAGAAAGAAATGCTGCCCTTAATTCATATATCGTAGGTACTACTAATTAAGGTAATTGAGAGAATGCGATGGATATTTTACTTAATGATATCACAACTTTTCGGACTTTTTATGTTCTTTGGCTGTTTTTTTTTTTTTTTTCAGATGGCGAATCTGGCACCAAATGACATCCCGTGGTATTTCGGTCCCCTGGTGACTTTTGGAGAGTATTTGGCAACACAACACCCTGTCTTCACATTTCGTTTGTAAGTAGAAAAGAACTTGATGAATCGCTGAGTGAAACTTATAAAAGCCTCTCTATTTTTTTTCTTTGTGGGTGGTTTAGCAACAAACAAAAAAAAAAGATAGCATTTGTTTCATGGGATAATTATACTCTGTCACCTTGGGTTGGCTTTCTATTTTAGTGCTGGACACAATTTACATCCTAAGCGTTTTGTTGTTTTGGTAGGTGTTTTACTGCGCTCGCAACTGCAGAAGGTCATAATATGAGCCCGCGGGACACACTAAACTTTTCAGTGACCAAGTCTCCAGTAGTCTCTCCACACCTGCAGGGTCGAACAAATCGTGTCACGACGTCTAGAATTGCTCAAGCTTATCCATTAGTAGCAATTTTAACTTATAATAAAGGTAGCTGTAATCACTCACAAATCAGAGAATATGATATTAAACCATATATAAATGACTCATACCTTAAGAGATGATAGCAAATTTATTTTTTTTAATTACCTGAAGTTATCCAAATGCTGTCAGAAAAAAGCGATCAGGCTCAGTGGTGAGGAAGTGATCTATTCTAAACTTCACATCAAAGAGCTCGGTTGTAGTGCTGTACATTATTCGATTCCAATTTTTATTATCGAATAAATGCAGGTGGCCTAGTCTCCTCACTGTCCAAGTCCTCCCTCCCCCACCCCACCCTCCCCTGTGTTTTGACATGAAGCCATTTATTGTTCTCTTAGTGGGTCAGCTTTACTTGAAACGTTATGACCTATGATGTAAGCAGGAAGTGTGCTGAAAATCAGGCCACAAGAAAGATAAAAAGCTTTATGGAGGGCTCCGCGGCCTCTTCAAAAACCACAGACATGGATGACTGGTTTTCTGTAACATGTCTAGCTACATCTTTTGAAACACATCTAGTTACATCTTTTGTAACATTTCTAGCTACATCTTTTGTAACTTGTCTAGCTGCATTTTCATATGGCCGCATCACTTTAAAATTGCAGGATAAACGTTTGTTAGTTAGTAAATTAGCTAGTTTGTTTGTTTGTTTGTTTGATTTTGTCTTTGATTTCGAATTTGAATTACTTTCCAAGTTTCTACTGGTTGGTCTTCACTACTTTAAATCGCAGACATTGTAGCTAAGCATCATGTCTACATTATGTATTATTTGTTTGTATTTGTCTTTCTTTCACAGCGGTGTGTTTGTTTTAATTGTGCATACTTTGGAAGGTGTGCTTTTCTGGAAAATATGCAGGTAAGATTTTACAAGTAATATGTGCATGCACGTTTATGGAGCATCGTATTTAGTAAACTCATCCTGCCTTTCAGTCACTTTCACCGAGGCTAAAGTTTTGGTAATATCTAGGTCCTGCAGTCATAAAAAATTTTAATTGATAATTCTACGGTGACTTTCGGTATGAAAGCCGACAGGTTGCAATGGGTTCTTGATCTAGGTATTGGTGTCATATCGCTAGATTTGAATTACACAATTCCATCTGACAGGTTTTTGGCCGTTTTGAGTTACTGAGACCATGAGGTAAGAAACCAAAATGTTCTATCTGCTCTATCAAAATTGAAATATTATTCGGAGTCGTTGTCAAGATATCTAGATCTATAGAAGTGCTTTAGAGAAAGCTTAACGATGTAGTGGAACTCTAATTTTTTAACGTTAAATCTCTCAAAAGTGGGTATTAAGCAGACAGAGCTATGTAATTCAAAGGGTAGCGACATGGCTTACCCTTATTTTACTCCCGTTATCAAATACTGTATGGTTATTTTTCTTTAAAAATATGTTGGAGTTTCTTTGACCCCATCATGAACATCTATATAGCTGGTTGAATGTCTTCTTTTTTGTAAGTGTTTTTTTACGGCGCTCGCAACTGCATATTTATAAGGTCATATGAGCGGGACACAACAAACATTTCAAGTTGGTTGGACAGTATGAATTTTGCTCTCGTGGTGCCCGAAGCCTAGCTCTACTCCTATCGATTTTGAACCAACAAGGGATCTTTAACGTGCGCAACTTTCTCACTGGACCTCCAATATTTTTTGCCCTTGTCTGAGAAGGCTAAGTGTAGATCTTACCTAGATCTGGTGTGTGGTTGAAAGACAGCAGTAAAAAAGAGCCAAGGAGAAGCAGTAGAAAGACTGTAGAAAGAGTCAGGCAGGAGCCCAGAGAAGGGAGCAAAGGACTAGGGGGGTGGGGGGCAGAAAGTGAAGACGAAAGCGGACAACAGAACATTGTTAGAGAGCAAGAAAGGATGTGAAAGGAGGACATTTAAGAGAAGAACATTTTCCTTCCCTATCCGCATTCGAACCCTGGATTGAATGAGAGGCGAGTACCTTAATCTCTAGGCCACGAGAGCCCCCTTGTTGAATGCCTGCTTTAGGTAAAAGCGAAACCTGTGCCTGTGATGTAGAGGTCAGGCGTTTTTGCCGTCTCGCGCGGAAGACCCTGTGTTTGATTCCCATGTGTGGGGGAGAACTTTCAGGTGTTCATCAAAATGAAATAAAACCAGATGTAACAGTTCGTTATGATAAAGTAAAATTTGCAGGGCACCCGTTTGGGGATATCACCAAGCAATGTACTTCGCTCCAATAAGGAATTCAGTCTGAGCCAGATAAGACAAGAACCTTCATTATTAAGTGATTTATTACAACAAATTTTACAAGAAAGTAGAAATTGATTACACACAGTCTAGCATACATATGCAAACTAATCGGGGGCACGCGGAAATCTTCTCGGTATGTGCACATTTCAGTGTGTACGTGTTTTAGATACTGCACAGGGATATATGACATGAATATGAACAAACTGAAGATCTAAAAATCAAATTATCTGTTCGCTGTGTGCATGTCTTGCTATGTGTATATTTTCCGTGTGCCTGCTAGACTGTATAACGTTTTGTTAACTTTTCATTTCTTTTCGGATTTCTTTAGAATAAGAAATAAGATGAATACGATGTTTGAATATAGCTTTTAGTTTAGGCCATTGACACTGACGTCTGAGTCTGAAAGGTTTCTCTATACATATCCCTATAGGTGAAGATATTCTGTTGAAACATTACAATTTTCTTAAAGTGTTTTTAGTGATGTAAGTCTATTGGTTTGTAAACTAATGTGTTCTTTCTCTTCCCAGTAATCGCGGCTTTAACGCAGGAGCAACCGTCAAATGGACGATATCTGGCTTCGTCTACGGGTTGTGCTCCCTGTACAGACTCTGGCCTGTGAAGCCTCCTAACAAAACTGAGTAGTACCTAAATCAGAATTATTTGCTTAGGCCTATTTTTTAAATAATCAAAACGTGAATGTTTTCAGTACTCCAAATACGATTGTAGAGTCCTGTATACGTGGTAAAAATGTGTGATCTGTAAAATGGTGGCAGGGTATGAGTTATGTTTGATTTTTTTTCCCTGACTAATTTGTGAAAACTTCGCCTTTGTCATGTGTTCCTTGTCACTTCTTGGTGTGTGTTAAGAGAAGCTACACAAAAACCTGCTGTGCTGCAGCAGTCAGCAATAGTGTGCTCCTAGACTGTGACCTGCATGTATATATATATATATATATATATATATATATATATATATATATATATATATATATATATATATATATATATATATATATATATATATATATATATATATATATATATATATAAATAAATATATAATATATATAATATATATATATATAATATGTGTATATATATAATATGTATACATTTGTATGTATATATGTATTATGTGCTTGTCCTTCAGGTATCAACTATAGATTAATAAAACTCTTTAGTTTTCAGATTTTGTTTTCTCGAGTACATACATTTTCATGTAGTTATCCTTTTTGCTTGGAGAAAAAAGTGACTCAAAAATATCCCCTCTGTATTTATTTGATGGACACGTTTTCGAAAAGACAAAGACAAGAGTTTTATAGAGAATGTGTCGTGGAGAAGACAAGGTGTAAGTAGTGAGGACGGCCATGTTGTCTGGGCAGTGCTGTGGACAAACTTCAATACTAACTTTGAAAAACCAATCTTGTACTTGCTGCAGCCTGACCCTTCCCGTGACGTCATAGAGACACAGCCAGCAGGCGACGCGATTCATTTTTTTCACTTCAAATCATCGACATTTTCTTCAGTGAAAAAATGAATTCGTCAGTGTCTCTGAAATGTGAGGGTTCGCGAGACAGATTTAAACAATTATTTCAATAGGTTCCCACGCTTCAACACAGGGACGCTTCAGCAGAAAAGCAAAACAGAAGAGCTTTCTCCGGCGTCTGGTAAAGTTGTTAAGACATTGTTTGTACGTCAAATAAAATTGTAAAGCATCGTGGTGCTCGTCAAAATAATTAAATCAAAGAAATAGACATTTTTCCGTTCGTTGGGCAATTTTTATCTATTTTTAGCTTTCTGCCTCAATAACTTGTATCCCCTTTTAAAAACACATGTATATATGTATACTTTACTGGAAAAACGTAAATCAAAGACATAAAAGTGTAAAAATGCCCTTTCCATAGACTCTCTAGCTTTGGAAGTACCAAACTTTGGCAGCCATTTTCTCACTAATCCTACCTATGAAACCAGGCGAACCCCACCTCTTTCAATTGCAAATACTTCGACTTCTCTTGGAGATGGATGAGTGATTTGTTTCGTCAAAAGCAAAACAGAGATCTTGAATCTATATTAATAACTCTATATGCTATATGGCCAAAAATTGACGAGCGCCTGGTTCCATAACGTCGTGAAACGTTTGAATGTCGAGGAACAAGTTTCCAGGCTCCTACACTCGCGCTGTCTTGGTGGGGCAGCGTGACTTTCAAGGTGCTGGCCTGTGCTGAAAGGAAGGGGCCTTCTGTTAGGCTCTGACTTCTCTGAGACGTGTTTACAAACCACAGTCACGGATGACTGCCTCTGTTGTGTGTCATATAACATTATTTGCCCCGATCTCTTTTTCAACATACACCCCCCCCCCTTCCTCCTTCCTCCCCCCAAACAAACGAACAAAAATAACCTGCAGAATTATTTGCTGGAGGGATTTGTAAAATGATAACATAACACGTCAGCCGATATTTTCGAAAGCGCTGAAGATCCAAGACCTGAGTTAAAAAACTGTTAAGACGAATTATCACTAACGAAACTTATTGTGACACGCCCCCCCCCCTCCCCATCCCTTTTTGATAAATTTACTTAAATTTACACAAATGGTAATGATAAGTACCACTTGTGTAGCGCTAATACCCGTTTGACAGCAAACTCTATGCCTTTTACACTATAGTGTTACCCCAGCAGACCTGAGAACACTCAGACACATTCTCAGTTTCACAGGAAGCATACAGTGCAAGCAGCTGATTAAGCGCTCAAACACAAACTGACAAGATCTTTCACTGTCTATAGCTGGATACCCCTTTTCACCTGGGTGAAGTGAGGACAATTTGTGTCAAGTACCTTTCCCAAGGACACAACACCGGACCCCTGATGGGATTCGAACCCACGACCTTACGATTGCGAGTCTGAAAGCTTCACCACTAGGTCACAGACGCCACAGCCTACATGTCTACCTGTCTACTACGGGTTTGGAGAAACACAGCACATTTTTCTCTCCAACCTCCAGAACATTTCCAGAGGCCATTTCTTCTACGTCTGTCACTCAAAGAAGAGTAACGAAATGTAAGGCTACATGAGCAGAGTATACTAACAACAAGTTAAGATACATTGAACAGAGGCAAAGTTAGTGAAAAACCAGCGCCAGTAGGTAACGCTAGAAAAAGTAATTCGAGTTGCTTAACTCTGTTCCTAAACTACTATGAAGTCTGTGAAAATAATGTCTTACCATTCAAACACTTGTAAATTCTAGTAGTTCTATTTAAACAAAAAATAAAGAATAATTGAAAAGACCCCCCCCCCCCCCCTCTTTTTCCTTTGCGGGTGAAAAAGCGAAAACAGACAACGATAACAAGCACATAAAGAAAAACAAACAAATAAGGCTATATTTTGAATGAGTGACGGGCCAAGTAAAATGTAATTCATATCCAAAGCATGATTTACACGGTATTATCTAGATCTATTATTTCAACAACAACAACAACAATAACAACAACAACAACAACAACAACAACAGCAGCATCATCACCAACAACAAAAATTATTCAAGCTCTTGAAACTGTCTAACTCTCCATTTAGACCAAAAGAATGGACTCAAATTTGTTTCTGACTGGTCATCTCATACTATACAAGTGTGGGTAAGTCATACATTTACGCAAATAAAAGTAAAGTACAGATGTGTTTTTCTGGACGACCGTTTACCCAATCGATTATACATGTATGCTGTGTCTTACTGGACGACCGTTTTGCTCCACCCAAGGCCACCCTACAGAGTCTCTCTTGACGAACGTCTACACACAATGTGTATCCAGTGGTCTTGACGAGCGGTCACACTCTTCCATAATTGTCGGCAACAAAAGCACACAATCTTAAATAGCCTGTTGTTAACGACGGACCGGGTAATATGCCGGGGCCCCGGAGCGATATTTAGCCGGGAAGATGTTCACAGGACAGAGTATATGATGATAATCTTATCGCACACGTCCAATGTTGACTGCATTCTCTTGGCCTATCTTGGGAACGCTCAATGGTATCTCGAGATAATGCAAGTTTTATTCAGATTCGTGTCAATTATTCAAGGGTCATATTCAGCTCAGTTTTCGGAAAGCCCAGGTAAATATCTGTAACAGGTGGTCGGATTGAAAACAGCTAAAGAATACATAGCGATGGCAAGACTGCTGAATCATGATATTAAACGGAACTGATATTATTTTGTTTACTCAAACTGGAAAAAAATTAATTGTGTATTTCTGTCACTTGGCCATCGTCATTTACCTACCTGAGAATTACAAAGTTTTATCTGACATTTTTTGACATTTTGAGTTGACCATGAGGTTGGAAGCCAAATGTTCCATCTGCTTTATCAAAATCGTAACATTTTTCGAGGTTGTTGTCAAGGTATTCAAAGAAATTGTATTCGGGAGAAGCTTGGCATGATGTGAAAATAAACATTTTTGACGTCGAATGTATCCCAACTAAGTAGGCCTACTGAGTAGATAGAATCCTGCCGTTCTGGAGTAACGATTTGTTCGTGCGGGCATCGCAAAAACATCTCCACCGACACTTAATTACTTGTAGGTTGGCGGGTATTCTGATGTGATTTGCTCCTTCTTTCCTATCAAACATCTATTTTCCTTATCCCTCCTTCATTTAAAAAAAATTGTATATTACTCTCTAGTAACCATCTTATAAGCCTTTTTTGTGCTGCAATTGCCGTAAAACTCTTTATACGGACAACCACAACAACAACAGGAACAACAACAACAACAACAATTGCATGGTGTGTGAGATTAAGAACAAACACCAATGTATTGTTTCATTGACCAAATGTTCAACAATAATTGCACAACTGTTACGCTTTTCCACAAGACTAGATTCTACATGTGGTCGTTTTCACATATTTATTCTAACTTGGGAGTGTAAAAAGAAAGATTATGTCGAGTTGAATCGTTCGCCAGAGAATATACGGCACATGCAACCATGTGTGAATTGTATAAATCGCCATATTTATGAGCTTTCTCGAATATAGCTGTAGTCAGGAATATGATACATGGTTCCTCTATTGAAATTCACGTTTCATCGAAACCTATACGCTTATGTTTACCTGTACGGTATACCATTATCGCCCGACTTTGTATGAAATGAGTCAGAGAAAAGAATAATAAATATGTTTCACTTAAATCAACTCACTCCTCTTTCCTTTTGCCTCTTTTTCGTTTTGCAAACAATCACAGGGGAAAACATGGTTTAATATGAAGGAAACAAGTATATTAGATTGATGGAGAGTTGAGATTTTTTTTAGAACGTGTTTTATCAGTTTGCTGAAAATATAATGTACAAAATTATGGCAGCTACTGTCGTGGGGTGTGTAAGTGTAACGAGTTTGTTGACTGTCGAAAAAGTCTAAGTTGGACAATTAACTAGATCTAAGTCGGGAATCGATGGAAAACTAATAACATTAACGAGAAACGTTAAGTTACGGTTGTCCTAAAAAACAACCCAACAACCTGGATACTCTTAAAAATCACCACCTCCTTTCTTCCACTTTTCTTGTTTTTCTGTCGCTTGGGGTTATGCATGCATACATATTTCTCTGTTGCATTTGCGTGTGTGTATGTGTTTGTATGCCTGTATGTGCGTGTGTGTGTGTGTGTACTGTGTGTGTTTGTGTGTGTGTTTGTGTATGTGTTTGTATGTGTGTGTGTGTGTGTGTGTGTGTGTGTGTGTGTGTGTGTGTAAAAGATAGAGAGTGGGGATGAGTGGGGGTGG
>NW_004798078.1:120037-122754 GCF_000002075.1 Aplysia californica | reverse complement strand
TATATATATATATATTGTCTTTGTAAGTAGTATGTATGTATGTATGCACTAGTATTTAAGCCTCTATTATTAAAATTTAATTATGTAATACAGGGCATACGTCTTTTAAGATAAAGGTTATTCATACAGATAGTTCAATTGTTTTCTTTATCAACAACTTTAAAAATACAAACAACAGCATGTATCCTATGAAATCTGAATGTTGGCGTTCCTGGTGTGTGTATGATGACTAAAAATGTGCTGCAACATTTCCTTTGATCTGCTCCTGGCCGGACATAACAATGTGTCCGCTCCCTCCTTTGAGAGATAAAATAGGGGGGGGGGGGCTCTCGTAGCCAAGAGGTTGAAGTGTTGGCCTCTAATTCAATAGGTCCAGGGTTCGAATCCGGTTAGTGACGGAGAATTTCTTTCCTAAAATTGTCCCCTTTGACATCCTTTCCTGCTCTCTAACAATGTTCTGTCGTCTGCTTTTGTCTCCACTTTCTGCCCTCACCCCCTCCCTCCTTTTCCCCATCCTCTGGGCTCCTGAATCTTTCTGCAGCCTTTTTTCTGCTACTCCTTAGCTCCTTCTTACTGCTATCTTTCAGCCACAACCCTGTTCCTGTAGTTGGAAAGATCTTCACTTAGCCTTCTCGGACGAGGAAGAAAAATCTCGGAGGTCTCGTCTGCAAGTTGTCCAGATAAAAACACATTTCCCTGTGAATTTTATAGCAAAAGCAATATTGATTAAAGGCACGAAATAAATGTCATTTTTCAGTTTTGAAGGGCTCTTTACAAAACTTTGGCGACAATTTTCTCACTAATTTCACCACTGAAACCAGGCAACCTCAGTTCCTTCAATCGGAAATATTTTGACTTCTCCTCAAGATAGATGGATATTTATTTAATTAGAAACAAGGCAATTGAAACAGCTTTCAGATGATACCAATAGCTCCAAATACCCCAATATTGACAAACGCCTTATTTCACCAAGCCATACCACAAATGTTTGCTGGGAAACCGATAAATGTTTCTGGGTATTCTCAGAGGGTCTCCTGGGGTAATAATAGTTGTAATGTGCAGATAGCATGCTGCGGAGCTTGAATATGCGCTATATAAATGCAATTATATATATATATATATATATATATATATATATATATATATATATATATATATATATATATGTAATTAAAAAGAAAAGCAGCAGAAAAGAGTGTGGTACATACAGAGGAATATCACAACTTAACCATGAGTGGCCAAAACTAGAGGTGGGCAAAATCCGGATAATCTATTTATAGGATAACCGGATAATTTTCAATGAAACATTGTCCGAATTCAGACTCTTAACTCTCTTTCTTGACCCGTTTGCCGAAGTGGGTGCACCCATTTGTTGAAGTAGTGCTAACCCGTTTGTCAAAATGGTTCTAACCCATTTGCCGAAGCGGTTCATGTCATATTATTTGCCCAAAGAGGTGCACTGACATATTATCCGGATTTTGCTAAAGCGACTCATTGCCCAGCCCTAGTCAAAACAGTTGGGTGCAGAGTATGACACATTCTAGTCTGAAGGAAACCTGAGCAACACGCAGTTTGGATTAAGAAAGGGGACAGAATGCACACAGTAAAAGCCCCTGCCTCATGAGCCCAGTGCGTATTATGCGAGGTGGATGACCTGGGTTTGAATCCCGACTGAGGCGTCACTGATGTTAAATCGTTTATATTGTTTTCAAGGTGGTACACCGGATTGCTTGATCCAATGGGAAACAGATGTTACCACATGTATTGCTCTTCTATAATTATAATGGATTAATTATGAGCTAAACTTTGTTTCTACTTTGAATTCAAAGGAACGTAATAATGTCTAGGAAAATCAGTTAAATGCTTGCTAAAGACCTAACTAGTTAAAGACCATTCCTCAAACTTACTTAGGCCCACGTATACCTCCGTCTAGATGACCTCTAGGGCACCAAGGATGATTGGGCAACCACTTTTATCCATCCTTCTCTATTTTCAGTATTTCGAAGGGCTTCACCCAACTTTAAACTTGTTCGTTCCGTTATGCTGTCTTCCTACCTCTTTCTCTGCCTGCCTTCCCCTTTCCCTCCTGGTACAGTGCCCTGTAGGATCATCTTTGCAAGTCCTGTTGATCTTTGTATGTGCCCATACATAACGTCGAAATTTGCGTTTTTTCAAGGAAGTGAGAAGATTTTCATTGGGCCCAATGGCATGCCTGACTGATTCTGTCCCCCAAACTCTAGGAATATAAAACCTAAAGAATGGTATAGCCTAAACGCCTCTTCACCGTAGTCCCCTGTCACTAGCCGATATGAGTATCAGCCTACAGGCCACTCCCTCCCCCCCTCCCCAACAAACCTTGGTCAAAGGCAGGATCTACTAACAGTTTATTATTTTTTACCCCACAGTCAAAATGTCTGGGAGGAAAGTGTCTGCAGTGAAGTTCAATCCTGATTACTTCAGGCTGCCGCAGCCTCTGTGGATGATTTCCATTCCGTTTGGACTTTGGCTCTTAGCGGTGAGTGAAAGTAAAGAGTAGGCTACTTTTTCATGTTTATTACATTAAGGACTCGAAGTAGGAGGGCTGTGATTGGAATAATTTACTAGATGTGCACGATTTATTCACATTTGCTGGATTCGGATGACAAGGGAAGGGTAAGAGTTTTCCTTCTTCTTCTTCTTCTTCTTCTTCTTCTTCTTCTTCTTCTTCTTCTTCTTCT
>NW_004798078.1:110298-119160 GCF_000002075.1 Aplysia californica | reverse complement strand
TTCTTCTTCTTCTTCTTCTTCTTTTTCTTCTTCTTCAGGTTTCATGTCTGGAGTAGACAGTGACGATCATGGTACCCTATTCCTTTCTGTTGTCCGTCTTCTTGATCAGCTCAGTTTTGCTCTAAGCGTTATTCGTTGCAAAGTTATTAAGGCCATCTGTGTATTATGTTGTTCTTTTTCTCCATCTGCTCTTAATTTCCTCTTTCTTTCCACACAGCAGCAGTTTCTCTAGTCCGTTTTGATCTATTTGAGAAGACTTTGTACTGATGGGTTTTATTATAATTTCTTAACCTCTCATTCGGAGCACTTCTCTCTTTGTTTTCCTCTCTGTCCATGAAATTCTGAATACTCTCCTTAAAGCCGCATTAGGGTTAGGGTAGCCATTACCATACGCCGTTCCTAACCGTAATGAGAACTCTTCCCTTGACACCAGAATCCACCAATATAAGAATTTAATAAAGAACGCAGGTCCGGAAGGTTGCCCTAAATGCCAGTGCTTAAAATCGGTGTCTTGTCTAAATGAATGCCTGTCTTATACAAAGCACGCTGTGTATTCACTGGTGTAGACTTGTGTTGATTTCTACACGTCACCAGGGTCATTCCACAAACTCAAGCCACAATTAATATAAAGCCGAGGGCCGAACTGGATGAACACTAATTGAACAGTGAAAAACTTCACCTTTTTCAGCAATGCTATGAATCTAAACAGACAAAAGACACAGTAATAACAAATCAAGGTAGGCCTAAAATACATGAAATACTAGTGTCCGCTTTATTGCCAATTTTTCAGAGCCACATGTTTCCCTCATACTTATGGTCTGTTAAATGTGCACCATTCTATTCCAGATGAAGTGGCGTTGGTAGCCTAGTGGTTAGTGGTTAGGTTACCGGACTCGTAATCTTGAGTTCGTGAATTTGGGGGTTCGAGCCTCAGCTCCGTTAAAGATCGTACATAACAAGATAGTTCACTCAGCCAAGAAAGTCTCCGCGGAAGTCTGGGCATTGCTTCAGATGGCGCTGCGGTCTTTGTTTTGAAGCTCTCTTTTGTTTCTCCAGAAGAAGAATATGAATAGCACAGTTCGATGGTTTCACTTTTATTGTTTTTCACACAAGTAAGGCAATTCTTTTCGCAAAGTCCACGCTTTTTCGAAGATGGCACCACCACATTTTGAGGGCACTTTAATAATTGGCTCAAAGAGAGAAGTGAACTACAGATGTATCTTGTTATACACGATCTTTGGCTCGTCCGACGTTGTGTCCTTGGGAAAGGCATTTTACACGAATTTCCCATTTGCTTTGGTCCTCTCGGTGATGAACGTTAAACTTGGAGGTCCCGCCTCTTAAACAACTTAATAATGTTGACAGGGGCGTTAAACCTATACCATTTCACCATTTTCATTTATTCCAGATGGCGACCGTGGCTCCAAATAAAGTCCCGTCATACTTGGGCCCATTTTCAACTTTGGTTGAATACATGGGCAAAACATACCCCAAAGGCTGTTATAATGTGTAAGTAGACATTTATGAGGCAGCGTGGTGGAATCAGGCTCTCGTCAAAATAATGAAATCGAAGAAAACAGCAGTTTTCTCCCTGCTTAGAAATTTTTATCGAATTTTTGTGTTTTTTGCTCAACACATTTTATGTCCATTTACAAACACATTCCTTTGAAGATTTCACCGAAAACGTTGATTAAAGGCACAAAAATATAAATTTACAGTTTCCATGGACTCTCCATCTTTGGAACTTTCCAAGCTTTGGCGGCCATTTGATCACTAATTTTACCTCTTAAATCAGGTGACCCCCACCCCCTTCAATCCAAAATATCTCCACTTCTATTGAAGATGGATGGGTAGTTTTTCATTGAAAGAAAGACAAATGAACAAGCTTTAAGATGACACCAATAACTCAATATGCCCAAAAAAATTGACGAGAGCCTGATTCCACCACGCTGTCTCACATTTGATGAAGTATAACGTGGAAGCAACTAGAATCTAGTGGGGGTGGGGGGTGGGGGGTTGTGAAGAGTTACTCAAAATCAAATCCGAATTTTTTTCAACCGTTTGCTCAAGCATGGGGTAGATCTACTTATAAAATGTATTTCATTCTGATTGTTTATCATGCCAAAATTGTTAACTGTTATTTAAGTGAGTTATTTACTGACAAGACGTTGGCATGGGAGTCCTATTTATTTTAGTTCTAAGCAAGGACATCAGGTCAGGGTGAACGATTCTCTGATATGTATAGCAAGTTGCTCTGAAGGTTACAGGAGCTAACCTATAGCAAGTTGCTCTGAAGGTTACAGGAGCTAAACAAAAGAACATATCAAACACAATAAGAACATTCGGGTAATGGTGAATGTGATTTGGTGAAATAGATGTGATTAAAGGGGAGGGGTGTGTGTATAATATATTAATATATACAAACAAGCTGCCATGTTCGTTTGAACTTGGGGTATTGTGTCTTTCCCAAGAAGGCATCCCAGTGATCGCCACCAACCCCCCCCCCCCCCCAATCTAAACCCAAATTTACCACGACAAACGACTTATGTATTATCTGTGCAGCTTTTTAAACACTGAGGCGCTGGTGTTCACATTTGTGAGGCAGCGTGGTGGAATCAGGCTCTCGGCAAATTTTGGGCAGGTAGAGTTATTGGTATCATCTTAACGCTTGTTCACTTGTCTTTATTTGTAGAAAAGAAAATATCCATATATCTTGAATACAGGTCGAGATATTTGCGAAAGAGTGGGGGTCACCTGTTTTCTGAGGTAAAATTAGTGAGAAAATGGCCGCCAAAGATTAATTATTTCCTTAGCCTAAGAGTCCGTTGTAACTGAAAATTTACTTTTTTGTGTCTTTAATCAAAGCTTTTCAGAAAAATCCACTCAGAAATGAGTTCCTTAATGGGTATAAAATGTGTTGAGCCAAAAAAAAAAATTTGATAAAAATTCACAAAACTGCGGAAAAATGCAAGTTTCTTCACTTTGATTATTTTAACAAGCGCCTGATTCCACCACGCTGCCTCACATTTTTTAAAGTGGAAGTGAAGGGCAATGACTATTTAAGAGTAGCCTATTTGATGGCGATAAATAGAAATTTATTTTTAAAAAACTACAGTTTTATTCATTCTTAAACTTAAAATGAAATTCTGGCCCCCTCATGTTCTTACGAATATTGGATACTGCTTTCATTTAGATATTGAGGGTTAAATAGTTTGTGGTTTCTTCTTGAAAGGGCCACAAAGGACGGTGCCGCTATTTCACCCCCAACCCCACCCCACCCCCCACCTCTCCCTGCTCATTGTCAGCTCAACTTAACTTACGGCCAGGTTTTGCCCACGAGTGACTAAACTAATGTAGTGTCCTTGGGGAAGGCTCTTAACACGAATTTTCCTCACTTCACCCAGGTGGGAATGGGTACTCAGCTTTTGACAGTGACAGTGAAAGATCTTGTCAGTTTCTTTATTTTTGAGCTTTTAATCTGCTGCTTGCACTGTATGCTTCCCGGGAAACTGAGAATGCTTCTTAGTGGCGTCGGTGGCCTAGTGGTGAGGCTCTCGGACTCGCAACCGTAAGGTCGTGGGTTCGAATCCCGTCAGGGGCCCGACATTGTGTCGTTGGATTTTCCTCACTTCACCCAGGTGGAAATGGGTACCCAGCTATAGACAGTGAAAGATCTTGTCAGTTTGATAGTGTTTGAGCGCGTGAAATCCGCAGCTTGCACTGTATGCTTCCGCGGAAACTGAGAATGTTTCTGAGTGTTCTCAGAGGGTCTGCTGGGGTAATAATTGTTGTAAAGCGCATAGAGCAAGCTCTTGAGCATGGATATGCGCTATATAAATGCAATTATTATTATTATTATTATTATTATTATTATTATTATTATTATAGTGTTATAAGGTCTGCTTTGGTAAAAATAATATAGTGTAAAGCGCATAGAGCTTGCTGTCGAGCGGGGATATGCGCTGTACAAATGCCCTTTCGCAGAGTTTGTTGCGGAAAAAAAGCTTTCACGTTTTTGGCATTTCAAGTTTGATCCACTACTTTTATCAAATTTTGATTTTAACAGGCTCTTTGTTTTGTTCAATCGTTCTGCCAGTTCTGAGTTACTGATTTAGAGCCATTTTATGACGTTTGGCATAATGTTCGAAATGTGAGCATGGGTTGCTAACACCTCGCTACTCTAAAATTACAAGTTTTTATCTGCTCAGTACCTAGTTTTAGGAAAGATAGCTTTGGGTTTTTTGGGGGGGTAAACTTGACATTTAAAAAATTGAGTTTTACAACATGTCAAACTTTTCCGAGTGCAATTTTTTGAAATCTTGATAGCGACTCCGAACAATCTTATAAATTTGAGAGAGCAGATACGCGGAGAACATATTTTTTGGGTCTCTGACCTCATGGTCTTCTCGAAACGGCCCAAAATGTGAGATAGAACTTTGTAATTCTAAGGTGGCGCATGCGTTACAACGGAGTGGTTCAGATTAAAAGCTTTTGAACCAACTGTCTTAACGGTGACGAGTTTATCAAGGTGCAACGATAAAGTTATTATTGTGTGGGCTTCTGGATTTGCGTTCTTTGATATTCCTATTTGTCAAACGGGTAAACACTCATCATCATCATCATCATCATCATCATCATCATCATCATCATCATCATCATCGTCGTCGTCGTCGTCGTCGTCGTTGTCATCATCATCATTGTAAAAAAAAAAAAGCATAAGGAACGGGAAGAGTGTCGTGATTAGATCTAATTTTTCACCGGGAAATAAATTAAGTTTTGCAATTATTTAAAGCATTGGGAAAAAATAATAATTGAAATTACCAAAGATTATTAAGTAGGCCTATGGAATGTCAATATTCACCAATCTTTTCATCCGTGTCTTTCTTTCGCAGAAGTGTCTTTCTTCTAGCTGTGCATTCTTTTGAAGCTGCGTATGCTGGAAAGCTGTGCCTGTAAGTTGTCACTAGTGTTTTGTCTATGTGTACATTGAAAGTTGCATTCATTGAATTTACAGGGTTTGGCCTGGTCTTTTGTTTTAGTAAGGTTTTACGGCGCTTGCAACTGCATAATGTCATAATATGAACGCCAAGGGGGTGTATGTCAACAGAGAAGTTCTAACGGGGAATGAGGCTTACTCTGCTCACCTCTCTAGCCTCAACAGCACAAAGTTTGCTTCGGCTATAAAGGCATCCCCGAAATAGCAGTTCACAAGAAAGTGACAAACATACAAAAGAAGTAAAGGGAAAATGACGATAGTAAGGATGAGGAAAGAAAAGGCAGCAGTTCCCTGGCCTGGTCTGAGGTTTGGGTATAAGTTAAGTCTGACAAACATGAATGTTGTAGGTCGATTATTCTGTACATATTCTCTTAAGAGCCACAAGGCTGCAGGTTGATAGGGACAAAAATTGGCTTTATTTTTATCGGTAGTTAATTTATACTCCATTTTTACTGTCTTACTCAAATGCAAGTTTCAAAAGGGTTGCGTGTTTGATTTTCTTCGACCCTGGCATAAATTATGAATTCTGATTGCAGTTTTCCAAGAGTACATTTATTTTCTTTTACATTAAACAGAAATGACTATTTCGCTAATTAAAAAAAAAGACAAATTCTGACCTGTTTATCGTATTATTTGTAGTGTGTATGTAAAATTGTACTTTTAGTTATGGCAGAATTCCAATGTGGATTATTACAAAAGTAGGAACCATGCCACAGAAGTTTAAATCTGACAGGTTTAGCTCCCTACACACACGACATATTCCGGATAACTCTAGATGGCGTGTGTTGGCGTTGACCTTTAGAAGTTACTTCCTGAAAGTGTTGTCCTTGGGAAAGGCACTTTACACGAATTTTCCTCACTTCACCCAGGTGGGAATGGGTACCCGGCTATAGACAGCGAAAGATTTTGTCAGTTTGTTAGTGTTTGAGCGCTTATTCAGCTGCTTGCACTGTATGCTTCCCGGGAAGCTGAGAATGTTTTGTAGTGTTCTATGTCTGCTGGGGTAATAATATAGTGTAAAGCGAATAGAGCCTGCTGTTGAGCGGGGATATGCGCTATACAAATGCTATCTATAATTATTATTATTATTATTATTATTATTATTATTATTATTATTATTATTATTTTTATTATTTTTTAAAATTTTTAAAAAAAATTATTATTATTATTATTATTATTATTATTATTATTATTATTATTATTATTATTATATTATTATTATTATATTATTATTATTATAGTCAATAATGTAGGCCAGAAGGGTTTTTTAATGTTTTGTTTTGGTAAGTTTTACAGCACTTGAAACACAATTAGATCATATAACTTATAAGTGCCGAAGATTAAAAGTGCTGCAAAAGAGTAACAAACACAAATATGGAGGAGAGATAAGGACAAAAGATGCCTGATAGGAAAGAGAATCAAACCACACCAGAGCACTCGCCAACCACTCACAAGGTCAGCAGGTTTGTGGAAAAAATACGTGTGTTCTTTTCTTCTCCCCAGCGACCGCGGCCTCAGCGCCGGAGCGACCGCCAAGTGGACAGCATCCACCCTCCTATTTGGAGTATCCTCACTGGCCAGATTGTGGCGGGCGAGACCGGCTGTGAAACTTGCATAGTAATAATTTATTAATATTACCACAGTTGCTTGTCTTAATTAACATCATACTAACTGATACAGATGTACCAATTAATGGTTTAATTAGTATTTTTTATAACTGTTAGGCCTACAGATGTGTCAATTACTGTTTTACTTGATATCATAATAACTACAGATGTATCAATTAATGTTTTATTATAATAACTGATACAGATTACGAGGGCAGTTAGCAAACTAAGGTTGAAATCGCAATATTATTATATATATATTATACAATCTTAGAAATATATTATGTATCACTCCCTCTGGATTGCAAAGTTATACCAGAATCTGACACGTTTGGCCAATTTGAGTTACTAAGACCATGATGCCAGAAACAAAATGTTCTAGAAATCTATCTGCTCTGTCAAAATGGTAACATTATTCGGAGTCGTTATCGAAATATTCAAAGAATTGCATTCGAAAAAGTTTGACATAATGTTAAACTCAAAATCTTTGGCATCAAATTTCTCAAAAACTAGGTATAGAGCAGATAAAATGTTGTAATTCTGAGTTAGCGAGTTAGCAAACTATGATTGAAATTATAACAGATGTTTATACAATCTTATGTTTGCTGAAGGCAATGCCCACTTCTTGCTGTCACATCTTACCAGCTGATCAGAAAAAAGTTCGCTCAAAGAAATGTTAATAACTTTCTTCTTTATGATCCAATTAAAATCATGACCCGCGTGGAGGCAGGGTCCTACGGTAGAGGTGTTTGGAGTCAAACAGTTTTTACATACAAAAAGAAATAATGACAACGAGTTTCTCAATCCCGTTGCTGTGTAAAATGCCCCAACATACCTACCACTGTACTATCTACCTACTTAGGTCCTCCAATCACTTGTCTTGGCCCGATAGAATAGGCTAACACTAACACCGTCACCGTCATATTAGCAGAGACTGTGCCCACCATTTCGGAACTTCACGGTGACTGATGGTAGCTGTGGGGAACGGGATGGAAGGTGCCCACGTCCCTCATCGTGACTCATTGGAGCAGAAGGCGTCTAGGACTAACGTTAACTATATTTTTAAAAACCCAGCTTACAGCAGATGCATTTAAAAAAAACAATTCTAATGAGGCGGGGATGAATCTGGAAGATTACAGGCCACATAATACAGGACAACCGGGAGCTGGCAATACAATTTTTTTTAAAAACATGTTTATTGTATAATATCTTTCTTTTTTATAAACATTACTTATGTAGAAGTACATGGACAGGTTGAGGTCAAGAACTACGCCAAGGATTTTTTAAACTTTGTTACTTATCCCAAGACCATTCTGCTGTCATCTCGGTCAAGAAAAGTACTTGGAGTACTAACTTTGTCACTTGTCTGAATGTTGTGGCCTCTTACTTTGGTATTTATTGTGTGTATGTGCGTGTGCGTGTGCGTGTGTGTGTGTGTGTGTGTATGTGTGTGTGTGTGTGTGTGTGTGTGTGTGTGTGTGTGTGTGCGCGCGGGCATACGTGCGCGTGTGTGAGTGTTGTGTTTGTGTTTTTGAGTTTTTGTGTCTGTGTGTATGTTTATTATGATGCTATGTGCAATCAGTATGATGTATGGGAATTTCCTTAGCATTTGGCACATTGCGTTTAAATTTACATATACATGTACTGCTGTTCTTCCATAGCGTGATGTCTTGTAAACATTGGTTTCTTACTTCAACCATGGTGTCGACATCGCCAATGTTACCAGCAATATACATTAACATTTGAGTGTTATCTGCATAGAGATGGTCTTTCATTTTGTGTTTTTTAAAGAACTGTATCTCTATAAATATTGCCTTTTGATTTAGAAATCGAGTTTCATTAACTATGGTTATTGATTAAGAGTGCTGAAATGAATAATTCGTCTTTGTCTGCATGTATATAGGTCAGTAGTTGAGAATCATGTGTATGTGTCTATGAAATGTGTGCGAGTGCTTGGCTCTCTTTATTTCTATTACCGGGTATTAGAAGAATAAACAAGGCTTTGCAATTGCTGTTGCTGGGTCACATTTTAAAAGATGAGTTGGTACAGGTTCATGTTTAGCTTGGTATCACATGTATAAATAAAGTCCATTTTGAACCTTTTTGTTTGATCTGATTTATCAACAGATCTTGCTTTATTCACTTTTACAAACCAAAGAGGCGATGGTAACATAAGATCATTTCTAACTCATTCATACAAACACAGACACACAGACACATACAGACTCTCTCTCTCTCTCTCTCTCTCTCTCTCTCTCT
>NW_004798078.1:108948-110093 GCF_000002075.1 Aplysia californica | reverse complement strand
ACCACCACCACCACCACCACCACCAACAGCAACAACAACAACAGCAACAACAACAACAACAACAACAACAACAACAACAACAACAACAACAACAACTTACAGCTCTGCTGCGTTCACAACTCGAAACATGACAATGTCATCATGATGTCTCAGCAGAGGCTAGGGATGCTAGCACTTCTTTCAAATTAAATCGATTTACTGCACAACGTCGACATTAACAAAGTCGTTGATGAATTCGCTGCTGCAAAAGCACGCAAAGTGGCAGTCAAGGTAAGAAATAATAATGCATAATTTTATTGTTGTGGGACATTAGTTACATTATCTTACTGGTACGCTGTCCATATTCCTTACTGTCATACTTTGGAGTGGCTGACAGACAGACACACGCACAAACAGACCGTGCATATATGTGAGGCAGCGTGGTGGAATCAGGCTCTCGTCAGTTTTTGGGCATATAGAGTTATTGGTATCATCTTAAAGCTTGTTCACTTGTCTTTATTTGGATGAAAAAGTAGCCATGTATCTTGAATACAAGTCGATATATTTGTGAATGAAGGAGGTGGGGTCGCCTGTTTTCGGGGGTCAAATTAGTGAGAAAATGGCCGCCAGAGATTAGTTATTTCCTTAGCTTAAGAGTCCGTGGTAACTGAAAATTTACTTTTTTATGCCTTTAATCAACCTTTTTCAGAAAAATCCACACAGAAATAAGTTCTTTAATGGGCATGAAAAGTGTTGTGCCAAAAAACAAATATTTGAACAAAATTCACCAACCAGCGGAAAAACGCAAGTTTCTTCACTTTGATTATTTTGACGAGAGCATGATTCCGCCACGTTGCCTCACATATGTGTAGTGTGTATATAGTTTTGAATTGCGCGCGCGCGCGTGGGCGGGGGGAGATTTTGCACCATATCTAACTTTTTCAGGCCACTCAGTGAAGAGTGCCTTGTGGCCTGCTGGGTCCACAGAATTCTACACTTAATTCTGTGGCTGGGTCTTAATCCGGCACTGGTCATGAGATACGTCTTCCCTCACTCAACTGCCCTAACAACGTTTGCCTTCTGCCATTGCACTCGCTGTGTCCCAAGCCCTCTCCACCACACAGTCAACAGTCACACAGGAAAGAAAGACAGAGAACATCACCCCC
>NW_004798078.1:92132-107850 GCF_000002075.1 Aplysia californica | reverse complement strand
TGAAGGGTCTCGATCGATGAAATATGCCTATAATTCAAGAATAATATTATAAAGCTGTGACGACGTTCAAGAAATCTAATAGAATTTAGTGTTGTTAAAAATAGGCCTATGGAGAGTTGCGCATCGAAGTAGTTCTCTTTTACTCATCTTTCATAGTCCAGCCAAAGAGCTGAGACAGTGAGCAGGGGTTTATTACTCTCCTGTTGTGACATCTGATCGTACCACATGTTCAGACCTTCGACAGAGTCACGGTTGCACTTTAACTGTAGAATAGTCTCAATAGTGTCGGAATGAGCAATCAAAAGAAAGAAGAAAAAAAAGAAGAAGAAGCTGGGGCAGAAAAGAAATACGCGATGGAAAAGTTTTGTTCCGTTCTACGATACTGACTCGGCTCAAAGATCTTTGACGATTTGCAAATGAGAAAGCGAATAGGGCTGTGCTAATCTTCAGTCATGTATTTCTGCAAAATAGAGATATGAACGTCATGACCCCATAGTAGCTTTCCTAATCAAGCATCGTTGATATGGTTTTCAATGTCCTATTCCGATCTTGGCTTGATCCTAGAGATCTTTATTGGCTAACCCCACCCCACACACACACTTCTATTCACCCCTTTTGTGTCATAAAAATGAGTTCGATTTTGGCGAACTTTGAATTCATGGGTAAGTGGATGTCTAACAAAATCTGGGCAGTACATGCCAAAGGCCAAAGGGCGTGAACTCTAAACTAGCAACTAGTAAACTAACTAGCCTGGACGGACCTTGATGGCGGAAACCAAAAACAGGAACTGTTAGTGCAGGGATACAATTTGGTAGATTCTAGATAGATCTAGATATCTAGAGAGCGCCTCATTTATTCTTTAATTTCAGTTTCCTGCATTACTATCAGTAATTAATACCAGTCAACTGTTCTGCCACGCCCCTTGCCTTTACCAAAGGCTGTTTTACTCTCGGCCTCGCAGCCAACATGTCTGGGACTGGGAACAAGAAAGTTTCTGCACCAAAGTTCAATCGTGATTACTTCACGCTGCCCCACCCGTTCTGGATGGTAATGATTCCTTTTGGACTTTGGCTTTTAGCGGTAAGTGAAAGTGGGGCGTGCTGTAAAGAAGTTTTCTCTACATCGATTAAATAGGCAACAAAAAGGTCTAGATATAGATATAGATCTCTAGCCTCTTAGACTTCTAGATCTAGATCTAGATCTAGATCTAGGTCTAGATCTAGATCTAAAACTAGATCTCTATATAATATATATATATATATATCTTCTCTAGATCTAGAATCTAGATAGATCTAGATCTAGATCTAGATCTAGATTCTAGATTTAGATATCTAGTCTTGCTTTTAGATCAGTGAACCAGATGGTCCAGCAAGGGTAGATTCTAGATCTAATAATGATAGATTCTATTCTAAATTTAACATCCTGCTTCAGGCTTCAGGACTTCAGGTTCTAGATCTAGATCTAGATCTAGATCTACCCTCGCTGGGTTACCTAACAAGACCTAGATTAGGGGTTGGCCGTGTCTATTTCTCTGTACGCTCGGGAAAATAAACTTGAAGTCGATTCTCTATCTATGTCTAGATATCTAGATCTAGATTTTAGATCTATATATCTAGATCTATTTCTCCAAGAACGGTTTCCTTTCTCCGAATTTTTTGGTTATTAACTTGCGAATGGAGTGGCCCGCATCATGTGTGTGTGCGTGAGTGTGTGTGTACGGTGTGGACGTGTGGGGGGACGGGGGGGGGGGGGGGGGGGGGAGGGATTTTTTTTTGTGATTTAGTTTTTACTTTTAGGGGTGACTAGATTCTAAATGCATTTTATAATAGTAATCGAATAGGTTCTGCCAAAGTTTCAGAGTCAAGCAGTCATGTTTTCTCGCTGTACCTTTTGAAATTGAAGGCATAAATTCAAATGAAGTTCAGCGCTCGTATGGACTCTTACTAATACTAAACCTTCGCTGTCTTTAGTTGGTAATCTGACCCGTTTACACCTGGGTGGGGTGAGAAATGGAGGGAGGATGGCAAGAAGGGAGAGAACATGAAAACAAAGGCAAGGGCCTGGTTACAATTTCTAAAATGTGAACCAAAAAATAAACGATGAGAGATTGTTGGTCTGCTTCGTCCAACTTCCGGTTCATAACAAAGCAGCTGTCCTCACTAGAGGAATATCATTCAGTAGCTACAAGACCACATGTATGTGCCATCATTCGTATCTGTTCCTTGTGTCCATTATTATTATTTCCCTTATTTGTCCATCATATTCATCTGCTTTATTTCTGTTCCGTTTCTGTCCCAGTCATGCATCGTCTGACGTGTATGTCTTCATTGTGCTTGATTATTAAAAGTCTACGTCAAGTCACAAAGAGTGTTGACATTTATTTACTCACCCAAAGGCAAAAGGTCAATTTTGCCAAGTTAATAATTTTAGACCAGTTTTGTGAACAAGCACAAAATTACTAAACAAAATGGTAAGGCAAAATAATGTTAAAAAATAAGTCTACGGGCGGCTCCAGACAGCTCCAAAGGGCAATTAGTACTTAGGACCGCTGGCCTCCAATTTAGTTGAATCCAAGATATTTTGGTATCATATTATAATAGAGAGCAATTCATGAGGTTTTTGTTGATGGAAAATTCCAGGAAAATACACTCTGAACACTACCAAGCACACACTCTGCAAAATGTCTGATTCATTCTCTTGCACACTGTACTGTGCCATCTATTGTAACGTAGTATTCGCCGATCAAGTTAAGTTGCTGTGTAGAGCCTAGCATTATACATAATACAGCAATGTTTGATTCCACAGTCCAGAGCGCAATTCATTACATAGATCTATGTCAAGACTAGCTTTTATCATAATATTATTATTAATCAGTAGCAAGGGGGAGAAAAGCTGTGAGGCGTTTGTATCTTAACCGACGTTCCACACCCGGACCACTTGTTGTGCTATGTGACAGAATATATATATAGAAACAAAAGGCTTTTAAGCGATGTTTGAGCCATACGAATGATTTCCAGCAGGAACAGACAAGGTTCGCCACAGGAGAAAAATGAGCCAAGCCACATCAGCGGGGGCCTGTTGACCCTGCAAGCGACTTCATGGAATCGGAGCTTACTCATTTATGTGTTTGTTGAATTTGAGCTATTTTCATTGATTTTTGTAATGGCTGAATAAAAAATCATGGGAATCCCACTCCCTGTGTTGAGTCAGAGCTGTGCTGTATTTACTGGTGTGGAAGAAGTCAATTCTGTTGATAAATAGTTCTAGTCTACTATAGTATAATGTTGACCCTCCTTGGATCTCAGTCGGGCTCCGGCTGCGGTAGACCCAAGAAGCCTTTTCATAATTTTTGGTTATAAGTGGTGACCATTTATTTGAGGGTCGGTTCGGTTCAGTTCGGTCTCTGTGGCTTCAATGCCCACTATAAATAGACCAACTGCCCAAACTGATCGCTCATCGCGCAGCCTTGAAAACAAACATGTTTGTAAATTGAAGGTCATCATCGGTTTGTTGGTTTTGGCCCTCCCCATTGAAGATGATCCAGCCAGCTCCAAACTGACAAAATGGAACTGAATGAAGCTGATAATGCCAGTGGGCACCGACTGAAATGCATGATCAAAATGAATTGGGTCTGCTCAGGTAATAGTGCTGATCTGTGCGTACTATCAGCTTTGCTTCATCAAATTTAATGCAAAAGTCTGTTAGGGTCAACTTACATTTCATGCGCAAATTAATATCTGTCCCTGCAATACAATAGTAAGTAGACTTCTTATTGGCCCTTTAAAAATGTAGATGATTGAAGAAATTTGTTATACCATATTTTTTTGAGATATTGAAACTCCCAGAAAATCTAAACCTTTCACTGTATGTTGATTAAAACTAGATCTATTAGAATGTAAAATATGTTTTTTTGTTCCTTTTCCAGATGGCTACCGTATCTCCAAATAAAGTCCCGTCATTTCTGGGGCCGTTTGCAAGTTTGGCTGTATTCATGGGAACAACATACCCGAACATCTGTCTTTTGTTGTAAGTAGAAATTTGGTGAAGCTTTACGAGGAATCAACTTGTGTTTTGGATTTTTTTTATCTTTGGGAGACGGGAGAATAAGAAATATTATATATATTTATATTCAAAATAAAATAGAATTTCTTTGAATTGTTTTTCCATGACATTCTGAGATTTGTCCTACATGACATGATGGAGTCGGACCTAACTCATCAAAGTTTTTCTCTTTCTGGTTTTGTTTTTCTTGCCACTCTTTGAGTGGATTATTAAAAGAAAAGATCCTGTCATGAGTATCCTTTTAATGTTCATTCTAAGCCGTGATTCTGATCTGGGTGAAACGTTCTCTATAGAGGTACAGATTTTGTGAAAATTATAGAGGGGAGGGGAGAGTGAACAGGGAACACATCAAACAAAATAAGAAAATTTAGACGCTGGTGAATTTGATTTTGTGATGAATGAATACTAATACTTAATTGATAAAGGTAAAGAACATTTTTATAATACTTCAATATTTACGTTAATGAATTAGATGTACAGGTTTTGGTTTTGATTGAAAGAGTTATCCTTGGGTTCTGCCATATAATAATAATAATAACATTGAATTTGCTTTTTGCTTGATTTGAATGAAAATATAGCCATGGTTATTTCATTATTACTTCTCTTTAGTTTTTGCTACAAGTAGTTTTTAATGCCATATATAATAATAATAATAATAATAATGATAACAATGAATTTGTTTTTTTAGCGCTTTATAGTTGAATTGAGGCTATTTTGTTTTGTATTTGAAAATTCATGTATTTTTACAAAAGTAGATTGTTTTCTTTCTTTATTCTGTTCAGTTTTCACTTGTCTTGAACCATTGAAAGAGATAACGATTGCCAAATATCAGTAAGTAGGCTACTGAATTTCCATTTTATCTTTTTTTATTTATACTTGTCTTGCTTTCACAGAAGCGTGTTTGCTGTTCTTATGCATTCTTTGGAAGCTGCATTTGCAGGGAAACTTTGTCAGTAAGTTTTTTTCAACTGTTTTGTCTATGTATATATATTGAACCTGGCATCCATTGAACTTACTGGGGTCGACAGTCAATTTTGCCTGGTCTGAGGTTTGTATAACAGCTAAGTCTTTAAAAAATGTTTTTTTATAGTAGTGGGTTTTACGGCGCTGGCAACTGCATAAGGTCATATGAGCGCCAAGGGGTGGGTGTCAACAGAGAAGTCTTTACAGGGAATCTGACTTACTCTGCTCACCTCTCTAGCTTCAACAGCACAAGGTCTGCTTCAACTATCAAGGCACCCCGGAAATAGCAGGTCACAAGAGAGTGACAAACATACAAAAAAAGTAGAGGAAAATGACAATAGTAAGGATTAGGAAAGAAAAAGCAGCAGTTCCCTGTTGTAGATCAGGCACAGTTATGAGCGTGACATGAATCAGCCCATTTGCAATTCTACTGTGCTTGAGAACGAGAAATGTTCCCCCTTTGGGAATGGCCTAAAGACACTACAGTCAGTGGCACTGCCCCGGGGGGTACAGCTGAATCTGACAAACATGAATGTTTTAGGTTAACCATTGAGCGAAAAAAGTAAAAAGTAAAGTATGGCAGACAAAAAACCCCTCTGTGATTGAAAAAAGGCATTTTGTCAGCTTACGGCAGAGTTGGTGTCATGTTGTCATGGCAGAGATGGCCCTATGTTAAATCCGTAGTGGGCTATTTTGAATTTACTATGTTAGGGAAGTTTTCAGGGTTCTTCTTTTGAGAGAGAGAGAGAGAGAGAGAGAGAGAGAGAGAGAGAGAGAGAGAGAGAGAGAGAGAGAGAGAGAGAGAAGGGGGGAGGGAGATAGATAGAGAGAGAGATGTGTGGATTTTTTAACAAACTCCAAGTTTACCTTTGCTCTCCTTTAAAGTTTGTGTCCCTGTAATGTTTCTTAATTTCCGGAGGTCTGGCTATTTGTTTCATCGTATTCTTGTCAGTTGTTGCTTCATTTTGGCATATTTGTAAGCTTATCATTAGTTAAAGGTTAGGTTTTAGTTGCTTTTTTAAAAAAGTTACAAGCGAATGCTTTCAGTGCTTACTGTATATATAATATAGGGTCTAAACTGGATTTCCACTGTGTGGTTATGTTCCATTGTAGAATGATTTTTTACGCATTTATTTTTATTCTTATTTTTTGACTCTATGATGGCTGAAGATTTTTTTTTTTTCTTTTTCAAATTAAGCTGGACATTTTGCTGGTCAGGAAAAGAAATAAAAATAGTTACCTTTGTTCTGTACTGTTTACTATTTTTGTTTGAATTAGAATCGTTGCCTGTCACACGAAAGGGCTTATTCCAGATTTTGGCAGTTTTGAGTTGTTACTACTAGTAGATAGTGCTGCCTCAGATCTATGTTCACACGAAACGGCGTATACCTAGCTTTAAAATAACAGTACTAGCAGTAAAAAAACGAAAAGGGCGTACGCTAACACTCAACGCGACCGAATCAGACGAAACGGCGTACGCAGGCTTGCGCCCTTTCGTGTGCAAAAAATTGATACAAAGTTGTATCAAATCTATTCGCACAAAAGGACGTATACCTTGGTTACGCCCCTTCATGTGAACGACCGTTACACTTTTGTCTTTTTTTCTGGCATAGGCCAAGGCCGTATGACGTAATATAGTAATACTGGCCCTCCTCTAATGATACAATAGGCCTGTACACAGCGCATGCACTGTGTTGCAGCGAATTCTGCTTGTGCAAGAGTGAAAACAAGACCGGCCTTATTGTGTTGTTCCAGTTGCTTACTGGTGCTTGCGGCTTGCTGTCACATACAACCTGTCTTTCAAACTGACCTGCTTACCTTCTGACGATTGGAAACCATTCGAAAAAGCAAACTTGGGTTTGATCAAATTTAAATAAGATCTACTTTTTGTCCGACGATTCACATGAATATTGCTAAGCTATATGTTCTTCCTTTAGCGTATTATGCTACACTCATTAACTAGAAGGCTACGCTATCTAGACACCCCCCTCCCCCACCCCCGGCAGCGCTACTGACTGAAGTGATAAAAGCATCAGGACTTTGCCTTTGTTATATTGATCTGAAGACATGTCTACAAAGTGAGCCTTGTCAGTAGCGCCAGAATCAACAAACACTGAATCCATAACGCACAATGATATTGAGACCGATGAGACCCAGAGTAGCAACGAACAGCTACCAGAATCATTTGAAGTTGAAGGATCAGCCCGCCAAGCGTCACCAAAGAAACGGAAGAGAATCAACAAGAAGAACGATGCAAAAAGAAAGCGACAGTCTGGCGAAGAGTACGCGAGCGCCGGCACGAAAAAGGTTGTTCCAGCACGAATGATGAGAAAGGGCTGCGTTGGAATGGAATGTACGAGAGCTGGCCGTCAGTGTTCTGGAACCACAGAAACGGATAGGAGGGAGATATTTCAGGACTTTTATAAACTGGCTGACCTGCAGAGAAGGAGAGAGAGTTCGTTGCGAGGCATATTGAGACGACTGAGCCCAAGGTCGGGAAACCAAACTCTCGACGCAGCAAAACGCATGCTTATTACCTCACAGTCAATGGAAAGCGCTTGGAAGTGTGTAGAAACACATTCCTTGCAACCTTAAGTATTTCAGAGAAATTTGTCCGAGTTGTTTTATCAAAGATTACGGAGACCGGCGTTGTGGAAGAAGACAAGCGAGGGGGCAGACAATCGGAGCAGATGAAGACAAGAGAAGAACAAAACAGGGAGAAAATCAGTCGACACATTGACAGATTTCCACGCGTGGAATCGCACTACTGTAGGGCCTCTTCCAGCAAAGAGTATCTCAGCCCAGACCTCACATTGTCCAAAATGTACGACATGTTCGTGAAAGAAAACCCATGCAATGACATCCCAAGTTTTCATACATACAGACGAGTGTTCAAGACGAAAAGCCTGGCCTTTCATAGTCCTAAAAAGGACCAATGCTCACTCTGCAACTCTTTCCGAAAAGGGGACGAAGCTCAGAAAAATGAGCTCAGGGAAATTTACAACAGGCACGAAGCAGAAAAACAAAAGGTGCGACAACTTAAGAAGGATTGCAAGAAGATGACTCAAGCTGACCACAGCATTCTGGCAGGGAACTTTGATCTCCAACAGGTCATATACTTGTCAATTTCACATGAAGATGCTTTGTTCTACAAGAGGAGACTTTCCAATTTCAATTTGACATTTTATAATTTGGGTGACCACACATGTGATTGCTTCATTTGGCACGAAGGCCAAAGCAGAAGGGGCAGCTCAGAGATATCAACTGCGGTGTGCAGGGCACTCAGGGAATATGACCAAAGAGGCATCAAGACTGCCTACTTGTTCGCCGATGGCTGCCCGGGACAAAATAAAAACACAATCATGCCCACCATGATGCTCCACATGATCAACACTTCAGCACACATGGAGGAACTGTCACTCAGGTACTTTGAATCGTTCCATGGGCAGTGCGAAGGTGACTCAGCACACAGTGCTATAAGCACGGCCTTGGGAAATGCTGGGGATGTGCTTCTCCCATCACAGCTGTTTCCCATCATTGCATTGGCCCGACGCAAACAGCCATACAAGGTACTCCCGCTTGAGCACGGTGACTTTCTAAACTACTAAAAACTGTCAGAAGATCTGAAAGTTCTCAACGTCCGCAAGGACAATCAGGATTCAGGTGTTCCCGTGAACTGGAACAAGGTCATGGAAGTGAGGGTGAACAAAGCCCACCCAACAACAATATTTTTTTAAAACAGTCACCTGGAAGAGCAGTACAGGTCCATTTCGCTGAAGCGCCAACTTTCACACCTAATTCATTGTGAAGTTAAACAACTAAATGAAGAACCAAACAAAATTAGCAAGGAAAAATACGGCGATTTGATGTCTCTGTGCTCTGGGAACACACCCGTCATCCGGAATGCCGAGCACAAAGCTTTCTTCTGTCAACTACCACACAGCGAATGAGATGTCTCACAAAATTCAAGCTGAGAAATACAAACATGTTTGATAAAGGATAGCCAACCAAAGCATGGTGGCATCCATCACTAATTTGTTTTTTGTTTTTTAATAATAAATTTGGAATTGGAACGAAAGGAAACTGCTTGTCTTTCTAAAACGTGATGCCTGTACCTGAGAGTATGTGTGTGTGTGTGTGTGTGTGTGTGTGTGTGTGTGTGTGTGTGTGTATGTGTGAGTGTGTGTGTGTGAGAGAGAGAGAGAGAGAGAGAGAGAGAAAGATACAGACGGACTGACAGACAGACAGACAGACAGACAGACAGACAGACAGACAGACAGACAGACAGACGGACGAACAGAGAGGTATGGGAAGGAAAAAAGAAAGGGGAAGATTTGGCGTGTGGATGGGGGAGTGAGGAGGAATTTTTATCCTCTACTGGTCAGTCTGAAGACTGAAATTACTTGTGTGAACACTCAAACACAGGGCGTAAACATGGGCGTATACACTGATTTAGGACAGGACGAAACGTCGAACAATCACACGAAAGGGCGTATGCCCACAGATGGCACATTTTCGCAGTGAAATTATAAAAAAAAGTGCAAAACTAATCTTGCTGATTGTTTCATATCTTATCATGCACACAATATCCAAATATCGCGATGGTAGGATGCAAATTCCTATAATGACAAGGGAAAAGGATAAAGCAACCTAAGTCTGAAAATCTTTAAATCGTTCTCCTGAAAAAGTAAGAAAACAGGGATACGCCCTTTGGTGTGATAGACGACGAAATGTTTGAATACCATGTTTGAATGTAAAATATTATCAAAGTAGGAATGGTGACCAGGATACCTCAATCTGAAGGGTTTGGTTCCTTACACATACACATTCTTGATAGATCAGGGATAGAATGTTGTCTTGTTTACACATAGGCCTACATTGCCTGAATATGTTCTTGAAAATGTGACTTTCTTGGTTTGCTCAAGAAATGTGTTCTTTTCTTTCCCGCAGTGACCGTGACTTCAGCGCTGGAGCAACAGCCAAGTGGACAGTGTCCACCTTCTTCTTTGGAGGATCCTCGCTGGTCAGATTGTGGCCAGCCAAGCCCCCGTACAAAATTGTGTAGCTACACTATCGCAGTTGTATGTTTTACCTTAAAAATTGATGTAAATGTACGAGGGCTGTCAGAAAAGCAAGGTATTTTTTAAAATATATAGTAAAGGGTTTTAAGTGCTCGCAACTGCATAAGGTCATATGAGCGCCAAAAGCAAGGTAGAGATATTCTTGGAGCAAACTCAAAGCTGAACAAGCTGATTGAAAAAATTTTTTGGAGTAGTTTTAAAGATATGCCACATTTTGTAATACAGGGTGTAAAAAGCTGTTTTGAGAAAAATAGCTTCGCCGCTAGTATGTTGACCTTATTTCTAGCACTTTTTTCACCTTTGGCAAAGTACAACATGTTGCAAAAATAATTAATAAAAGAAACATTTGGGCTTAAAATATAAAATCCTTTCAATATGTTACTAAGAAATGGTTAAATGTATGTTTTCTGAAGGAACAAAATTTTCGACTAGGTACAGCTTTTCTTGGCCTTTTCTTTCACCCCATTGCTAGTAAAATAGCTTTGCTGAGAACTGGGACCTTTCTCCAGCCACACACACAAATATGGTTTTAAAGAAAATGTTCACTTCCTGCTGTCAGGGTAGTAGTTATGGGAATGTCTTTGACATCACTTCTAACAATGCGAACTTCATGAGGCCGAGATGCAACTATAGAAGTGCGCCGTGGAGTCTTACAGTTTTTACAAACAAAAGGAAAGAATCCCAAAGAAATTTTTAGAAATGCATTGCTGTCTATGGGGGAAAATGTATTAAAAAAGCAAATGTGTCACAGATGCATTTTTGTAATGGGGCACAAATGAATTTGGAAGACGAGCTATATGTGAGGCAGGGCGGTGGAAGCAGGCTCTTGTCAATTTTTGGGCATGTAGAGTTTTTGGTATCATCTTAAAGCTTGTTCATTTGTCTTTATTGGGAAGAAAAAAATATCCATTTATCTTGAATACAAGTCGAGATATTTGCGAAAGAAGGGGGTGGGGGTCACCTGTTTTCAGTGGTGAAATTAGTGAGAAAATGGCTGCCAAAGATAAGTTATTTCCTTAGCTTAAGAGTCCGTGGTAACTGAAAATTTACATTTTTTGAGCCTTTAATCAACATTTTTAAGAAAAATCCACACAGGAATTAGTTCTTTAATAAGCATGAAAGGTGTTCAGCCATAAAACAAAAATTTGTTAAAATTCACACTCCTGCGGAAAAATGAAAGTTTCTTCACTTTGATTATTTTGACGAGAGCCTGATTCTACCACGCTGCCTCACATATGAAGAGCAATTCTAAATTTTTATGTGAGAAGCCTTTACTGTTACAAAGTTGATTCCAGAATTTTTTTTGTGAAGATATGCAGAAGAAAGTTATGGAGATTGCTAAAGACTCATCCTTCACATAGTCTTAACTAACAGTGCTCTTTCAGCCTTCCGTCTTTTTAGGTCCCTGGAGGTGCATTTGGTTGGAAAAAGGTTCACAGAAAATTATACACAGTAGTTTAAGATTGTCTGCATTCCCTCGTCGGAATTGTTTCAAGGAGCAATATCATCTGTAGAGCCAATGGAAACAAGCAGCAATCTTTATAGGGACTGCTTTGAAAATTAACTGAATGGTTTTGCCATATAATGTGTAAGTTTATTGGCCTGTGTGAAATTGGTTATCCTGTGGCTATTTTTACCTTGCTTTTTGGGACAGCTCTCATAGTTGAAGTTTGATAGCTCAATGTACACAAACACTCTGCGAATGTATTGATCAACTGCGTCGATTGTGGTACTTGATTCATTTTGTTTTAGTTAGAGATTTACAGCACATGTAACCCAATTAGGTGAATTACGTGCCAAAGATTAAAGGTATTACAACAAGAGAGTAACAAACGCACAAAAAGAAAGAGAGATAAGGACAATAGATGTTTGATAGGAAAGAAAGAGCAAATCACACGAGAGCACCTGCCAACCACCCATGTTCTTGATTCATTTTTTAGAGAGTCTGTTTCTGTACCTTTAACCAGGAAAGTTCTAAGTTTGGACATTCCAGCAAGTATGATTTTTGGTGTAGTCAGAGTTTGGTAATCCTTTTGGTAGTGATGATAAATAATTCACTGTAGTTTTGGTTCAAATTTTGCTCAATCCTCATTTTTCCTGACGGTTGGATCTTTTTTGTGTGTAAATTGATTTTGCTATGATGATAACTAAGTAACAGTGTTTTGGGGATGACTAACTAATACATAAAGTGAATTGTCTTTAAGCTTTTTTTATGTATGTTACTCTTTGTAACAATCTAATCTTTTGGCGCTCATATGACCTTATGCAGTTGCGAGCGCCGTAAATCCTCAACTAAAACAAACAAAAAGTATCCCGAAATGCTCAGAATAATTATTGTCGCTTGTTTTTACCATGACATTTTAGCGCAGTTATTCATGTGTATATATATATATGTGAAAAGTATTAGAAGAAGAATATGTTTATATAGTTTTTTTCCACCGTGTTTTAATCATGAAAAACAGTTTATCTTCTTGATGTTATCAAAATGTTAATGTTGCATACCTTTGTATGCAGAGGAAAAGTCTTTGCATTGTGAGATGTAAGTCTGTGAGGACAGGGCATGTGATTTATGATTGAATTTTCTATGTATGATGTCTGGGAGTGATGTTGTACCATACCCTGAGAGGAGGCTTCTTGTAGTTTTTACTTTCCCAGAGAAAGCTACCAAAGTTTCTATTTTGCTATAAAATTGTATGTGTCAGGACATGGTGAAATCAGGCGCTCATCAATTTATTGGAATATGGGGTTATAATATTGGTGTCATCTTAAAGCTTGTTTATTTGCCTTCTTTTAGGTGAAAAAAAAATCCATTTATCTGGAATAGAAGTCGAAATTTTTGCGATTGAAGGTCGGGGTCGCTTGGTTTAAGAGGTAAAATTAGTGAAAAAAAGGACGCCAAAGTTTGGTAACTTCCATAGCCTGAGAGTCCCTGGAAACTGAAAATTTACATTTTTTGCGGCTTTAATCAATATTTATTCAGTAAAATCAACACAAAAGTATGTTTGTAAATGGACGTAAAAGATGTTGAGCCAAAAAAGAAAATGAGAAGAAAATTACCCATCTGCCAAAAAATGCAGATTTCTTTGATTTGATTTCATTAATTTGACAAGTGCCTGATTTCATAATGATGCCTCACATATCAGTCAACAATGGTGTGTTCATCTTTGAAAATATGTTATAACATTGGTGCGAAGTCGGATAAGTATGTTATCTGTGTGAAGGATGTGACTATATTCAATGTGATGGATGTTTTTGAAACATGAATGCCTTTGTTTTATCCAGATATCCTCAATGGGCAAATAAAAATATCTTTATTTAAAAAAAATTTCATTTATCTTTTAATTTTAATCTATATATATATTTTATTATATATTTACATACAGTTGACTCCACTTGTGTTGAACTCACTTGAGTTGATTTTCGGTTAAGTTGATCTTTTGCGTGGGTCCCAGCACCTCTTCTTCTTTACAGATCCCAAAGGTTAGGTTACTTTACTTTACTTTTCCGATCCAGCAGCCATTTAGGTTCTAGCCCTTCGGTCTGTCGATATGGCAAAGAATTTACAGGTTTTAATCAGCTGTGCTTTGTCGCTGTATAGAGTTTTTCCGATGTCTGGGAAGGCAGGTAGATAGGTGCTACACAGGTCGCAAAGTGCAGGGCAGGTAAAGAGGTGGTGTGGTACTGTTTCATCCTGGCAGTCGCACAACGGGCAGTTGGGTGGGGTATCCTTGTGGATCCTATTAAGGTAGGAATTTAGTGGTATGTGTTGTGTTTCAAGGCAAAAGATCGTGACTTGTTCTCTTCTACTCAGGGAATTTATTGCATCTTTTGAGTAAGGTTAGGTTGAATTTCGGATGAGTCAATCTTTTTTTCATTCCCCCGGCGACATCAACTCATCTGTTGCCACCCCCTGGGCATTGCTACTGACTGAAGTTGTCTTAGGCCATTCCCAAAGAGGGGAGGAGGGGGGGATATTAACATGTGCTTCTTATGCACAGTAGAATTGTAAATGAACTGATTTTTTCATGCTCATTCTGTACCGGAACAACATAAGGGGAACTGCTGCTTTTTCTTTCCTCATCCTTACTATCATCAGTTTTCCTCAACTTCTTTTGTATATATTTGTCACTCCCTTGTGAACTGCTATTTCCGGGGTGCCATGATAGTTAAAGCAGACTTTGTGCTGTTGAGGCAAGAGAGGTGAGCAGAGTAATCCTGATTCCTCGTTTGGATTTCTCTGTTGACGTCCATCCCTTGGCGCTCAATGACCTTATTTTGCAGTTGCGAGCACCGTAAAACTTTACTAAAACAAACTCATCTGCGATCAGTAGTCAACTATAGTGATAGTCATTACTGGTACTTAGAAACAATAGCATACCGGCATCTGGGGTGCAGCAAGTGGCCTCTTCGCTGTCGCTCACAACGAGAGACCCCAGTTCGATTCCCGAATGTGGAGAAATTTTTTCGAGTTTCTCTGTCTTCAGTTGGGATGTTTTGTCTCTCTCAGCCAGGATTGGCCCTTATAGTCAGGATCGTAAGCCCTCCAAAATGATCTAAAATGTGATGATTATGGAGTAAAAACACTTTAATTTTTTTTAAAAACAATAGTGGGTGGTTAGTGGGAGCTTGGGTGTGGTTTGCTCCGTATTTCCTATACTATACAGCGTCCATGGTCCTTATCTCCTCTCCTTCTTTTTTGTGCTTCTTACTCTCGTGTAACGTCCTTAATCTTCGGCACTTACATGACCATATTGTGTTGCGAGTGTCATATAACCCTTACTAGGTCTAAAACTAAACAAACAATAATATGTGGGTGGTTGGCGGGTGCTCTGGTGTGGTTTGCTCCTTCTTTCCTATCGAACATCTATCATCCTTATCTCCCCTTCTTCTTTTTTTATGTTTGTTACTCTCTTGAGACACCTCTAATCTTCTGGCGTACATATGACCTAATGCAGTTGCGAGCGCCCTAAAACCTCTACTACTAAAACAAAAAAACAATCATATTTGAGAGAAATTGGCCCTGTGCACTTCAGCGAGATGTGTGGCCTGTGGGCATTGACTTCTCAAAGTCAAAGTGCTTGTTTAAATACACTTCATTACTGTCACCCTCATTACTGTCCTCATTGTTACTGTCATCATCATTTCTGTCTTCATTGTCACCATCATTGTCATCATCCTTACTGTCATCATCATTAGGCCAACTGCCTTCATTGTTACTAATGTTACTGTCATCATCATTACTGTCATCATCATAATTTGTGTCTTTGTTGTCACTGTCATTGTCATCATCATTACTGTCTTCATTGTTACTATCATTGTCATCATCATTACCACCATCTTTGTTGTAAGCTTGAAGATTTAAAAAAAGGTATAAATGCATTACTGTCATCATCATATCATTATCCTCATCATTTTTGTGGAGCATGTTGCACATTCATCATCATTATCACCGTGATGACTTGACATTTGACAATCATCATCTGCAGCACAGATGTGCTCATAACCTGCTTCCACTGATAGAACCAGAACTTTCTAGAAGGCCCACCTATCTATTACTGTCTATCAGTGCTAAAATCGCCTCTCCTCTCAGCATGTTTGTTTTGTTTGGGGGG
>NW_004798078.1:89732-91866 GCF_000002075.1 Aplysia californica | reverse complement strand
TATATAATTATAATTTTAAAATGTATTATATAATTATAGACATATGGCTGTATGACTAAAACACAATGAGTACAAATGTGCAATCTGTATGGCTGTATGTATTGTGTGGCGCATTCCTTTTTTAGCGTACTTGCACTCGTAAACAGATGTCTCTGTACTACTGGGGGTGTCTGGTTGTTATTTAATGTTTTGCTTCTTCCTCGACACTATTTAGGTCAGTCCTGACTGTTTGGAATACTCCTTCCAAGCACAAAGAAGAAGGTGCTTAATGACGCCTATCTTACCTTCCACATTTGGTTACCCGAGAATGACAAAGTTCCATCTGCTCAGTACCTGGTTTTGAGAAGATTGACGTTAAAAGTGTCGTGTTTTACATGTCAAGTCTTTCGAATGCTATTCGTTGAATGATCTTGATAATGGCTCCGAATAATACTACGATTTTGATAGAGTAGTCATCATCATAATAATAATAATATAATCATTTCATCATTGCCTTTCCCACCCTGCACCAGGGTATAGGCCACGGACAAACACCTTCTACCTTTCTTTTAGTTTAGTTTTCGTACAGATTTATGACGCTCGCAACTGCATAAAGTCATATGAGCGCCAAAAGGTTTGAGGTGTTACAAACATAACAAAGAAGAAGGGGAGATAAGGACGATAGATGTTTCATAGGATCGGAAAGAAGAAGCAGCCTTTCTATAGAGTAGTAGACAGAACAAATTTGGTTTTTGACCTCATGGTCTTAGTAACTCAGAACTACAAATAATGTCAGATAAAACTTTACCGTTCTAAGGTAGTGATTTGGAACTATAATTATTGTTTGCTAGACAAAGAGTCCAACCACCCCCGGGGCAGTGCCACTGACTGTAGTGTCTTTATGCCATTCCCAAAGGGGGAGGGGGCATTTCTCGTTCAAGCATGGTAGAATAATAAATGGGCTGACTCATGTCACGCTCATAACTGTGCCTGATCTACAACAAGGAACTGCTGCTTTTTCTTTCCTGATCCTCGCTATAGTCATTTTCCTCTACTTCTTGTGTATGTTTGTCACTCTCTTGTGACCTGCTATTTTGGGGTGCCTTGATAGTCGAAGCAGACCTTGTGCCGTTGAAGCTAGACAGGTGAGCAGTCTGAGTCTGATTCCCTGTAAAGACTTTTCTATTGACACCCACCCCTTGGCGCTCATATGACCTTATGCAGTTGTGAGCGCCGTAAAACCCTCTACTATAAAAAAAAATAAAGAGTCCAACCATAAAGCTGCACATGTCGGCAGGGTAACAGATTCTGATCCGCATGAATGGGGCGCCTGGAGAATAATCCTGTATCCGGATTCATGTGTCTCTCCCCCTCCCCAAAACCACGATTACATAAGGGTCAGATAAACTTTTCTAGTTTAAGTACAATGTATGTGAACATGATATAACGATATATTTGTCATTGGATATATTGTTGCATGGACTGCTTAGTGTAACTTGTAAGACTCCTTCATACGCTATTTTGAAAATTGACAGATGACGCAGTCTTAACTTACACCGAACAGTTGATATGTGCACGTGAACAAATTATGTGTAATCAGGATTTTAAAAAAAGAATTGTTAGAGTGCAAGTTGACAACTGGAAACTAATAGAATTTTGAACAGGAGGAGCGGAGCTTCTCTGCATGGCTATAGCTGTGCAAGATCACGAGGTGTGTATTCTTCTTAGACTTGGACTTGCCCCCCCCCAAAAAAAAAAAAAAAATTAAAAAAAATTAAAAACACATGTGCATAATAATATTATACTGGATATGCATGTAAAATATAAATATCAATTACAGAAGATAGGCATACACAATATAGCTTGGACACGCCCTCATTTGTTCTGTTATGTTTTTGTGAGCACACCTCGACGGCTCTACTCAAGACACTTGTAGGAAATGTTGATTTTCATTCTCCTCTTCTTTGGACAAAATGTGAACAGAACAGATTTAGGCTGTTTATAACTGGTGGTCTGGTGAGGAAGAGGAAGATAAAAATTATACGGGGAAAAGACTGCTGTTTCATTTATATTATACTAGCTGGGCCCCCTTTCGACGAAAGGAATGATCGGTGTTTTAATATCAACTAAAAGTCATTGACCTACTATATTTACA
>NW_004798078.1:79834-89632 GCF_000002075.1 Aplysia californica | reverse complement strand
TCAACTAAAAGTCATTGACCTACTATATTTACACTCTACTGGAATGGGGAAATAAATCTTGAGAGATGCAAAAAAATTAGAAGGTCTAGATCTATACCTTCAAAACAAAATGCGCCTCGCGAAATATCACTTCCGTATTTTCTAAAATTACAGAGACAGAAGCGTCGGCCTACATACGCGATCGGCGAAATAAAGAAATGTAGCCTTTTGCAGCAAAACTGTCTCAAACCTGAAAAAACGAAGGACGTCATGATCTGGAGAATATTTTAAAGAATCTTTTGGCGAAAACCGCATGTCGATCGATGCAGCCATTAAAAAGCCTTTTGAATAGCAAAATTCGGCCACCACAAATAGATAATAGATATGACTGAAGAAACTCCCCCACCCCCCCAACCAAATAAAAAATAAAATAAATAAATAAATAAATAAATAAAATAATAAATATAAATAGATAAATAAATAAATAATTTAAAAAATGTGGAAAACAAGTTGCTTTATGTCTTTTAAAAAAAACAACAACAGAGCCATCGATATGTTTCTATTCTATAATCATCATAGTATTGATATCTGCATTAAAATTATTATTAGTGTGCCCTTTCATCCGTTCCGACATCCACACCCGTGGTGAGGAATTAGAAACAGAAGTACAAGTCTATGATTACTCAGCAGTTACGCCTGTCAAAAAATCAAATAGACGACACTGAGGATCTGTCCCCGTGGTTTTGTGCACCCCGCATAATTAAGCAAAATTTGATCATGGTTTTTGGCATAATTTCTGATTATTCTCCATTATCATTCTTTGTTAAAATTAACAGAATCGCTTACTTTCACATTTTTTGGCTCAGTTTGCATAATTTCAGAACTTTTCTTGCATAAAACGACGGGGACCGCTGAGGATTGTCTCTGCAAGCTTGTTTTGTGTTTGCAATACATTGTACATGGTTATATTGTGTACACGGGTTTTATGTCAGTCTCACTTTCATAACTGTCTCATCGGAGCATTACATGTTCTCTCTCTTTATGTGTGTGTGTGTGTGTGTGTGTGTGTGTGTGTGTGTGTGTGTTTAGAAACAGGATAATTATATAATACAGTGCATGGTTAATGTGTTCAGGATCTGTTTTTCCTAAGCTTAATGCATAAAGTTTGATCAAATAGAAACAGACGGGAATCTGCACTTATCATAACAGTACGCGTATGTGTGTGTGTGTGTGTGTGTGTGTGTGTGTGTGTGTGTGTGTGTGTGTGTGTGTGTGTGTGTGTGTTATCTTTTGGAAGGTACAACTCATTGAGGACGAAAATTCTGGTAATTCGAACGTTTGAAGAAGGTTAACGTCGTTGCCCATACATATTTCCCCAACATATGTTCTATTTCCAGAGCCTCAAAAAGCTTCTTTTTTAAACAACATGTTTACTATGAAATGTACAATCTTGCGCTTTTGGTTTGTGTATGTGGGTTCAAACTGAGCCACAGTATTGCTCTTGATCTGTTTCTTGTCGGACAAATGTGTCCGATACGTCCCTTAAGAGTTTAACGTCCAGGGTCGCTTTACAGTTACAGAATACAGTTCTGCTCATAAGATTCGAGATCGAGTCTGGGGCTCTCGATCTTTTCAAAAATGGAAAAGAGCACCATATAAATTTATGAGGACTGAGTTGGCTGGTTTTGTTGTTTATTGTTGTTACTCTCGTTTTTTAAAAGTCATTTCTTATGCCTTATATTATATAAAGCGCGGGAGGGGGGGGGGAGTAGAGGTTTCCCTTCTGCAGTTTGGGTAGAGCTTGTCGTTTGCCCGTTCTTTCACTGCGATATCTGTACCTCTAGAATTTTTTTTTCTCCTTAAATAAATAAAATTTTGATGTTGTTAAATTTGAACCTAACAATTAGTCTGAGTGAATATTTCAGTTTTGTTATACATGTATTTGATCTGAAGGTTTGTAAATGCAGTGTGGAAGCCTTTTTATCTTTCCAGTTGAACGCATTCACTGTATGCAATTGCAAGGTGGAATTCGAACTTCTCTCGTCAATATATGTGAGGCAGCGTGGTGGAATCAGGCTGTCGTAAATTTTTAGGCATGTAGAGTTATTGGTATCATCTGAAAGTTTATTTACTTGTCTTTATTTGGATGGGAAAAAAATACATTTATCTTGAATACAAGTCGAGATATTTGCGAAAGAAGGAGGTGGGGGTCACCTTTTTTCAGAGGTAAAATTAGTGAGAAAATGGCCGCCAAAGATTAGTTATTTCCTTAGCTCAAAAGTCCGCGGTAACTGAAAATTTACACTTTTGTGCTTTTAATCAACGCTTTTCAGAAAAATACACACAGAAATGAGTTATTTATTGGGCATGTGAGGTGTTGAGGCAAAAAACAAAAATTTGATGAAAATTCACAAACCTGCTGAAAAATGCAAGTTTCTTCACTTTGATCATTTTGACGAGAGCCTGATTCCACCGCGCTGCCACCCATATTGTTATATTTCCGTAGGTTGAATATCATTTAATTTACTGAATCGAAAGGCTGTATGGTAATGTGAAAACACCTTAGTTCCTCCAGCAGAGCAGGTTGAATTCGTTCGAAACAGTTTCCGCATTGTAGTGAGCAAATCTCACAACTCGTTCTTTAGAACAGAATGAACATATATTGGTGGACAGGTTTGAGTAGTTGTAATGTGCAGAATCTATACTTAAGTCTCCCAGTAGAATCCTTACTTAACTCTCCCAGTAGAATCCTTACTTAAGTCTCCCCGTAGAATCCTTACTTAACTCTCCCAGTAGAATCCTTACTTAAGTCTCCCCGTAGAATCCTTACTTAACTCTCCCAGTCTTAACTCTCCCAGTAGAATCCTTACTAAACTCTCCCAGTAGAATCCTTACTTAACTCTCCCAGTGGAATCCTTACTTAAGTCTCCCAGTAGAATCCTTACTTAACTCTCCCAGTAGAATCCTTACTTAACTCTGCCAGTAGAATCCTTACTTAACTCTCCCAGTAGAAGACAGGCTTCCCGTAACTTTCTCTGACGTGGTGTGCTGGTACCCAGTGCTTGTTGCCATGGCGACCGGGGCCGTAGTCTACCTGCGACTGTGGGGGGTGTGGCCGGGAGCTGAGCTCGTACGCCGAGCTGGCCAATCGTACGTCGTCCATGGCGTGACTCCGCCCCCCGAGGGCCGGGTAAAGATTGTAGCCACCCAGACTCTGCGGAGACATGAACACAGGGCGTGCCACGTAGCCTACGTTGTGACCGCGGTCGTGGGCGTAGGCGCGGTTGTCTTTGGCGTATCTTTGCGACCGTCTCTGATGTCTCGGGGAGCGGTGGGGGACCACCACGGCGGATTTAGACGCCGGGTAGTCGTCGTAAGCTCGGAGCTGGAGGGGCGCGGGGTATCCTCTGGGTCTCTGTTTCAGGATCTGGGTCGTGTCTTCTTTTTCCGTCTCCGATTCGTCGTCTTCGTCTGAGCTAGTGAAATCGAAACACATGGCGAGAATGAGGTAAGCAAAGCCCAGGAAGTAAATCACGGCGGAGGCCGCGCCGAGCCAGAATGAGTAGCCGTATTCGGCCACTGGTATCGTCTTGTCCATCTCCCGGCGAATCTCTCTGTGGTACACAACTACCCCCGCCACTGTGAACGTCACTGAGGAGGTGGAGCAAGAATAATTGATTATAATTGATTGCATTATAATTGAAATTGCATATGATAATATTTCCGTTCAAAGATCAATTTAAATACATGTATAATACTAATGATGTAATAGTGATAATAATAATAATAATAATAATGATAATAATAATAATAATAACAATGAAAATAATAATAACAACAATAACAATGATAATAACAGTAATAATAATAATAATAATAATAATAATAATAATAATGGTGGGGATGATGATATGATGATGATGACGATAACATAAACAATAATAATAATAATAATAATAATAATAATAATAATAATAATAATAATAATAATAATAATAATAATGATAATATCTTGTGTTGTTTTTTTTGTTCTGTTAATTCCATGTTTTCCACCTCCACCGACACTTTGCTACCTAAGAATTACAAAGTTCTTTCTGGCATTTTTGGCCGTTCTGAGTTACTAAGACCATGAGGCCAGAGACCAAATGTTCTATCTACTCTATGAAAATCGTAAGATCAATCGGAGTCGTTATCAAGATGTGTTCCTGACAGCCCCATATGAAAAAGAGTGGGCAGAGGCCTCAAGAATGATAAAAACAGAAGTCAAGAGGGAAGCCCGTAAGCTGCACACTTCCATGGATGGAAGTAACGCTCTTAAAATTAAAAGCTCAAAATGTGACAAACTCCTCTCTGTCAGAATTATTCTCATTGTCCAATTCGCCAAAGCAGAAGACACAAGTCCTCTTATCCCAATCCCTTCTTTTACCCTTAAGAGTTTAATAGTCTCATAATTTGTACTCAAACAAAGTTCCATATCATATAGGAGCAGTCATGTACTTGCTACGATCATTGGTAACTGTATCACTGTATTATAACTACCATTATTATATTACTGTTTTACCCCACACAACTAATTGCCTCTACTCCTCAAGACAACAATTAGAACAGACATGCAGCTATTACCGAATGGCATCATGCAGAAGAGTTGACACTCAGATGCCACTGGATCGCTAACAACAACATATTACTGTTTTGTTATCACCCTTAAAAAAGAGTTCAGAATCCTTCCTTTTACAGATTGCCTAATGTGGGATCAATTCTCTAATACACGTACAAGCCGATCGCCAACCGATCGCCCAACTCGTTGCCTGAAAACAAACGCGTTTGTTTTTGAGACGATGAGCCGGGCGATCGGTTTGGGCAACGATAGCCGCTTTGCGCCCTCAATGTGGCTAGCAAACCGAACCGAACAGAACCGATCGTGTCAATGGGCACTGGTTATTAAAGGAGCAGTGACGTACTTGCTACGAAAGTCAAGATGGCGACTATGACTGTGATCCATCGGCAGTAGACTTTCCGAAAGATAGAGTAGCCGAACTGGATGACGGTGCAGACGAGGGCAATGGCGGCCAGCAGAAGTCCACACAGCATCATGGCGCGGACTGTGTCGATGTCGTCTGGAACAGAAGCGGAGACATTAATGTTCGATTTTTAAAGAATATTGCTGTTGTTGTTCTTTGTTGCTGTTGTTGTTGTTGCTGTAGATGTTGAGGGTGTTATTATTGATCAAGATAATGTAGACTTTTATGTTATTCGCTTTCGAGCAAAGGAATGAATAGAGAATCGTGATCGCCGATGTCTCTCGCAGATCTGAAACTTAATTAACGATGCCCACACTTTATGAGTCTATGCTACCATGTGACGTTCAACCAAAGATCGTGTATACAAGATAGTTCACTCCTCTCTTTGAGCCAATTAAAAAGTGCCCTCAAAATTCGATGGCGCCCTCTTCGAAAAAGCGCGGAATTTGCGAAACAGGGTTACCCTATTTGTGTGAAGAACAATAAAGATGAATCTAACAAACTATGCTACATGTATTCCTATTCTTCTTCTGGAGAAACGAAAGAGAGCTTCAAAACCTTGACTTGACCATCTATAATTTATTTATAGAGGCACCACCCATCATGTTCAGGTGCTGTTTTAGCATAGGGCTTCAAAATAAAGACTGCACCACCATCTGAAGCAATGCGCAGACTTCCGCGGAAACCTTTGGGCTGAGTTGTTTAGTGGAATTTTTAAGACTCAACACCAATATGGCTTTTACTTTTAGCTTAGCGGTATCGGAGATGGGCGTTAAATTCTGAAGTCTCGCCTCTCAAATCACCTCATAGTGTTGACTCTTAACATACGGCAAACCAGTTCAGCTTGCTCCACTGCTTACTGTCAAAACAAAAGTCTTCTATCAAACGTCGGCAGATTCATCTTATCTTTAATCAGACTGTATGTCTACTGCTGAGTGTACCATGCAGGGAAAATAAATCAAACGAGGTAATGCTTGATGAAGCCAACGTGGGACGCTCACTGTTATAAACAATTAGGAAACGACAAAATGCAGTTTTTGGGACACCTGAATCGACATACATGTATAAAGGTTTTGAACATTTAGCTTTCACTCGCAAAATTGAAGGCAAACGTATGCCCAGAGCAACCTATTTAGGGAACCTTAATAAATGGGTAACGGGGAAAGATCGGTGAAACGTAGCTTTTTTTAAGAGCATCCGAGCAAAGGAATGAATAGAGAGCGATGATCGCCGATGTCTGCCGCAGATCTGGCACTGGATGATGGTGATAATGTCTTCTGCTTGGATCATTCATTTCTACTCAGCTTAGTGTTTCTTTTATACAAATAGTTAAATACGGGTGGAAAGATATAGGGAAGTTCGTGGTGCTGAAGACTTTGTTACAGATTTGGTCGTTTACAAAGGAGGAGTAGCCCTCCGTAAATTAAGAGTCAAAAGAGACGTCACACCTTTGCAATGACCAAAGTCAAAGGGCATATTAATATATTTTTACAAGAATAAGTCATGGCACCGGTGTACTGGAACCGAGAAACCCTTCGAACCTCTCCAGAAGAAACGAAGATTGGGCATCGGAAACACGGCCCTGACGCATAAATACCTCCTACAGGGAGATGAGAAGCCGTTCTGTGTCGCATTTTACCACTAGACACATTTTAACCTAATGTCTAGACTTTGGAGAGACCCGAAGGAAATAGGCTACTTTAAATGCAAGAAATTGCAAGACATTTTTTCTCTCGTTGGTCCCAACAGAATCTTGGATTTTATTAAGGGCATTGGCCTTTATTGGAAATTATAAAATGAAACAATATTGTTAAAACTGTTATTGTGATTTATAAGAGTTGTTTTATATTGAAAATATATTTACACCAAATTTTAATATTTTAGCATGTTAAAGTCTAATAGTTGACCAACTGTGTAAGTGAACTGTTGCGAACGCAACCAACTTGTGTTTCGCTCACTCATATGACATTATGCAGTTGCGAGCGCCGTAAAACCCCATACTAAACTAAACTAAACCGGTGTCTGTGGTGTAACGTTTAGGTGCTTCGTTGTCGCACACAGGAGACCTGGGTTCAATTCTCACGTAGACAGAATGTTTTTTATCGAATACCTCAGTCTTTCTGCTGGGATGTTGTGTCCCTCTCAGCCCGGGTTGGCCCTGACAGGCAGGGTCGGAAGTCCACCTCCTAAATGATCTAAATTGTCTTGATGGGGTCTTAAAAACACCTACATTAAAAACAAACAAGTCTGTGGCCGGATCTTAGCTACAAGAGCCGCCACAAAAATCATTCTCTTCCTCACCCACCTTCATTGGGTATTGTGCGGCAGTTTGACCCTTGACATGTCCTCCAGATCCCGAGGTTGTAGTCCACCTGGTTGAGGGTGTAGAGTGTCCACTCCTCGCTGGCGGTGGCCACGAGGTCCAGGGTTACACCCACCAGGAGGAAGACAGCGGAGGCTAGGACCATCAGACTCATGGCTGTAGTGGGTCAGGGGGGGGGGACTATTGGCTGGTGGTGGTATGTCAGTGAGGGGTGGTAAAGAGGGGAGGGAGGTGTTAAAGGGAGAGGTGATGGAGGAGGAGAGGGAAGGGGGGGGATGGGAAGAAAAGATTTTATTGTATCACTCTTGAGGAATATTTTAATTTTAGAAACGTTTTTTAAAAATGGTGGAACGAGTGGGACCAAAATAGACTCTCTCTCTCTCTCTCTCTCTCTCTCTCTCTCTCTCTCTCTCTCTCTCTCTCTCTCTCTCTCTCTCTCTCTCTCGCTCGCTCGATCGCTCTGTGCGCGAGCGCTGTGTATGTGTGTGTGTGTGTGTGTGTGTGTGTGTGTGTGTGTGTGTGTGTGTGTGTGTGTGTGTATGTGCGTGCGTGTGTGTGCGCGCGCGCCCTCGCGCCCGCGTGTTGTTTTATAAAAAATATATTTTAAAAGCTATCTCGCCCTTTGCACTTTTACAAATTAGAAACACACTTATTAAGAGTAATCAACCCCTTAGACTCTGGACAGGACACTTTCGTTCCGAGGACATATTGACAATGTTGCTGTCAGGGCTCAGAAGGGCATCAATGTAGTGAAAACCTTGGCTTTAGCGGGAATTCAACAGAGAGTTCTTTTTCTCCTAATGCAGCCGGTGGTTCTGTCAGTCATAGAATATGGTCTGGGAATCCTCTCCCTGTCCAAGACTCAGATAGACAGGTTGGAGAGAGTACAGAATGCAGCTATGAGGGCCGTTGTGGTTGCACAAAGGACACCCATGTTGTCTGTATGAGATACATGTACATGATCCTTGACCTAGCCAGCAGCAGAGTGAGTCATAAAGTGGCACAGGCTAAGCTGTACATGAATGTTTTGGAAGACCCGAGGTACCCTTTGCATGACAACCTAAGCAGCGTCAAAGGAAACATGATCAAACGGGCAGCTCATGGATGGCAGAAACTGAAGACTCCTTGTGGAAAGTTTGTGGCATCGATGAAATATGCTGTGGAAAGGAATGTTTTGAACTGAGCCCCGATTGCAGAAGCCTGGCCAACGTTCACATCACTATGGGTCGTGAAAAACCGGAATACGCTGCTGTCATTAACGACAATGACATACGACGTATATTGAGGAGCACTTCAAGCCAGAGGACCCAGTGATCTACACAGATGGATCGGTCAGGAGGGGTGAGAGAAGTGGGTGGGTTTTTGTTGTCTACAGTGGGAACAAACAGGTTCATAGCATGTCAGGGGCGATAGAAAGAACAACTTCAAGCATGAAAATGGGGATTGAGGCCGTAACAAGAGCGCTTGGATGGCTTCAAAATACAAGACCAAGAACTACTCATCTCATTATTGTCACAGACTCCCAGAGCATCCTGTGAAGGGTTGAGAAAGGGCTTCTTTGGAGTGAATGGATGTACCCAATACAACACTCATCACTAAGAGCCATCACGTGGATATTCTGTCCAGGGCACTCTGGAGTGAAGGGCAATGAGGAGGATGATAGGCTGGCAGGCAGTGCCGTGATTGATGGTGATGTGAAACTTAATTTGACAAAGGAGAAGTGTTGAAGACCCTGGAAAAAAAGTTGCGGGATGAGGAAGACAGGGAGACAGCAGAATACCACGCAATCATTAGGATGCAGGAAATGGGGATAGAGAGGGGATAAGGAAGAAAGGAACGATTATCCGGAGAGGAAAAGCGTCGCCATAATCAGACAGCCACTGGAACAATCAGTATGGATACCTTGCGGACTTTGGTGCTGGGGGGAACTGAGAACTTATGGATGATGTACAATGGCGTTGTTGCACAGGACAGATAGTACAGGTGACCCCTTATAAGCAAGTAAACCCTATGGACAGACCTACATTTTGGATCATTCAGAAGGCAGATTGCTTCCACCACTACACTCGTCCGAAACTGCCAACGGTGTTTGAGATATTCCTCGCCAGAGTGAGAGAGACTGAGATTTTGGGTAAAATGCCCCCCCCCTCCCCCGTTCCCCCCTCCACGCATATACACAAGAGAAAAACAAGGAAAAAAAGTCTACATTTGCAGTGGAAATAAGGACCTGTCCCTCCAAGTCTACGCCCAAATCAAACCTATAACCGTTTGATTACGAGTTGGGCATCTTAACATCTGACCAAGACAAAGGACACCCGTTGGGCATCTCCCGAGAAGTCAGCTACACATTCGGTCTTCAAAAACCCCCGCCCGGTTGTAATAAAATACTTCCGCGACACAGTTGTGCACAAGACATGCCTAGCGAAATGCTACACCCTTAAAGGTCGATCGTGTCTCTTTTGTATTGAGGCGGGG
>NW_004798078.1:76924-78926 GCF_000002075.1 Aplysia californica | reverse complement strand
TAACTCTTTTCTTAATATCTCGCAAAAATTGTTCTAGAATGATGCAATTTTGAACTGACATAATTCATTCGAAAGGAATTTGTTTGATGTAATATTCATAAAGATGAAACTTATTTTTAAAAAGGAAATGGCTTTTAAACAAAGGTTGAACATGTGCTGTTTTTTTTAAAAAATGCGCCATCTAGAGCAAAACTATTCTTTGAAATTATCTAAAATGAATATCAGGCAAATTCCTTTTGACTTTCAAATATTGTGTTCCAACTTGAAACGCAACATTTCACTGAATTTCAGGGTCGAGGAAAATATTCACCTAAAAGAAAAGTAAATTTTTGGGTTGCTTTTTTAAAAAATCACCCTGTATTTCAATGTATGTAGATTTTATGTTATGACCTGCCTTTCAAAGCTTCAGATGTACAAAATCAGAATTGGAGAATCAGTGTGAATAAGGAAGTTATGCTTCGTTGTTAAAGTGCTCAGAAAAAAAGAAAAGAGAAAAAAAACCCAGCGCACCTCAAACACCAGAAAGCGCGTCCCCAAATGAATTAATGGAAATGTGTTGACTTTTCAGATGGGAGACGCCTACCTTTTCTTTCCTTCGGCAAATATTGACATTATTGTCATTGTTAACAGTTTCCTTTTGACTGAAATCTGTTTTTCTCCTTGTATTTAAAGGATGGGCTCCAATTGCCTGTTATGTTGCGAGGACAGTCATGACTCAATAATCCTGTTTGTTATTCATGGCTGTCTGTTTCTACTGTGTTGAAAGTGTTCACAAGACGAGACAAGCAGAGATGTGAAAAAGCAAGAGCAGCTATCGGCATCGAGTTCTGCCTGCATTACATAGAAAGACAGAGAATAAATAAATGGTTTGGCCACCTGTTACGTATGTCACCTGGTCAGCCAGCCTCGAGAGCCTACAACACCAAGCACTCAGGCTATAAAGGAAGAGGAAGGCCAGGCAAAAGGTGGATCTCAGGGTGTCAAGGAACCCCTGAGAAAACGTATTATCACAACTGATAGAGCTGCGGAGCTGGCATACCAAAGAAAACTGCATCTGTTGTTACTGTTTTGTTTCTTCTTTTGATTGTTCCTTTTTTGTGGGCAGGTTTTTTTTATAGCATTTTGATTGTTTAATTGCAAGATTGTGTGATTGAGGGTCCTCTTTAATTGTTTCTCGTACAATGGAGAGGATTACGTCTTGCAGCTGGGAAGAGGGAGAGGAAGAAAGTTGGAGGGGGGGAGGGGGGGAACGAGCGCAATGGCTGCATTGTTATGTTTGGTATTGTGAATGCAGCAGAGCTATAAAGTTTTGTTTTGTTCAGGATTTTTTTCGGTTGCTTAGATGTGGAAGGCTTTGTTTTTGTAAATGTTGTTGTTGCTGTTGTTGTTATTGTTGTTGTTTTTGTTGTTGTCGTCGTTGTCATTGTTTTTGTCGTTGTTGTTGTTATTGTTGCTGTTATTGCTGTTTTCGTTGTTGTTGTTGTTGGCTGTTCACTAGAGGTTTGCCAAAAACCGTTCCAAAGTGAAATAAAATACTCGAACAAAAGAAAAAAAAAACATGTAGCTGTTTATTGTCCTTGCATGGACCCTGGGCTAGGCACTCCCAACTCGACAGTATAAGAACTTAACAGTATAGATCATGTGGGAAATATGGGATCCCTGTGATTTTTGGGTTTTCTATCTGGGGGTTCCCAGTTTGGGTGTTCCGGCTGAGTAATAAAGTAAAGGAATCCGAGCTGTGGAAGGCGATAGGAATGTGGCATTATATACCCTGTGCCCAGCTGCTGGGTTCACTGTTGTAAGATCTACTTTTTAAGAAGAGGAAGATGAAGTTATTAATTTTAAAAATTGTTACAGTTATAACGACCTGTTCAAGACTCAATTAATTAACCTTTCTCTTTCGTCTCTGCCTCGTCCTTTATTCTCTTTCTTTCTCCTCCTCTAATTGAATCACACACACACACACACACACACACACACACACACACACACACACACACAC
>NW_004798078.1:73583-76439 GCF_000002075.1 Aplysia californica | reverse complement strand
TGTGTGTGTGTTTGTGTGCGTACTTGTGTTTGTGTGTGTGAATGTGTGTGTGCATGTGTTTGTGTGTGTTTATGTGTGTGTGTGAGAGTGTGCATGTGTGTATGTATGTATGTATGTGTGTGTTTATGTTTGTGTCTGCATTTGTGTGTGTGTGTTTCTGTGTCTGTGTGTGTGTCTGCGTGTGTGTCTGTGCGTGTGTGCGCGCGTGTGTGTACAGTGTGAGTGAGGGGGTGAGGGGGGTTGTGTTGCTGCTGTGGTGCCGAAAGTCTCAGTCAAGCTCAGCTCAGTAACCACCAATCTGTCCCCGTGGTTTTATGCACCCCACATAATTTAGCAAAATTGTGTTATTTTTTTCATAATTTCTGATTATTTTCCTTCGTCGTTCTTTGTTAAAATTAAGAGAGTCGCATAAGTTCACATTTTTGAGCTCAGTTTGCATAATTTCATAGTTTTTTTGGCATAAAACCACAGAGACAGCCACCAATCAACAGCTGCTCCACGGGACAGTTCAAGAAACTCGTATGTCACATTTTTGTAAAAGATACTTTTTTTTCGCTTTTCGGAGTGGCGTCGGTTGCCGACTTGTAGTCGTGAGAATGAGGGTTTTGGGGTTTGAACCTCAGCTCAGTCAAAGATCGTACATAACAAGATAGTTCACTCCTCTCTTTGAGCCAATGACAAAAGTGTGCTAAAAATCCGGTGGCGCTCTCTTCGAAAAAGCGCGGACTTTGCGAACACAGTCCTACTTGGTGTGAGAAACAGTAAAAGCGAAATTAACAAGCTATGCTGTCCCTATTCTGCTTCTAGAGAAATGAAAGGGAGCTTCAAATCAAAGACTGCAGCGCCATCTGAAGTAATGCGCGGACTTCCGCGGACACTTTTTTGGCCGAGTAAATAACATTTCATGGCCACATGTCTCTTCGATATGAGGATCGAACTATAAATAAGTTATTGAAGTCATTTACAGCCCGACCGTAACATCGAAAAGATTGGTGACGGAGAGAGATCTGTGGCCCCGGAAAATCTTTTTTTTTTTAAAGTAGAATTTAGACAAATGTGGTATACGGCCGGGTTTCTGAACCATCGAGCGGTCTTCTCCTACCAAGGGGCAACAACTATAATAATAATTTAACCAAAGAGTCATGAAGTGAACAAAAACTCGCACGGGTCATTTCTCTCCTATCCTGAGCGCAACCCCCACTGCCTTTTAAACATTCACTCGCCAAATTTAACATTAAACCAAATCAGTATGTTAAGAATATTTGAAAAGGCAGCCTATTCCCTCGCACACTTTAAGGGCCTTGACAGACGAGATGAAAATAAAAACATCGCAGCTGTGGTCTCAGCGCAATCTGGTGATACAGGGGTGCCCACTACGGCTGGGATCAGCCCGGTCACTCTCCCGAATCGATCGCCTCAAAACCGTTTGGGCTGCCCACTATGGCTGGATCGGGCCGATCGCCTGAAACTGAAAACAAACACGTTTGTTTTTTAAGCGATCGAATCGGGCGATTGGCCCGATCGGCCAATTCCGGCGTAGTGGGCACCCCAGTTGAAAGATTTTGGAAATAAAGAGCAGAAACATCATTTGGGACAACTGAAGTGAGGAATATTTTTAAAAAATGAAAAAAAAAAATGACGTCAATTCTTCAACTGTGGTTTTGGGCAAACGAAAGTAATTGAAAAATCTGGACTCATCTTCTTGAAGTTCTTAAAAAAAGGTGTAAAACTGTCGTCTTAGTAATCTGAGAGAAACAATGGGATAAAACAAAATCTTTGTCGCTTTCTTTTTTTAAAAAGATTCTTCTCATCACTATGACCAAAACCACCCTGACTCTCCGATCGTCCATGTTGAACTGAACAGTAGCGTTAAAAATCACCTCGTGTGGCTGAAACACAAAATTTAAAGTAAGGGACACTTTCTGCGCGACAATATGTGTCGCGACGTTATGGAATAAGGTGCTTGTCAAAATAATGAAATAGAAGAAAACAACATTTTTCTCCCCATTCGGCAATTTTTATGGAATTTTTATTTTTTGACTCACCGCCTTTAATGGCCATTTAAAAAACTCACTGCTGTGTGGATTTTTACCGAACATGAAAACGTAAATTTACAGTTTCTCATGACTCTCAAGCTTTGCAAGTCGCCTAACTTTGGCGGCAATTTTCTCTCTAATTTTAATTTTGAAACCAAGTGACCTCACCTGTTTCAATTCAACATATTTTGACTTCTGTTGAAGATACATGGGTAATTTTTTCACCGAAAGCAAGACAAAGGAACAAGATTTAAGATGATACCAATAACTCCATAATATGCCACAAAATTGACGAGCGCCTGATTCCACCGCGTCATGACACATATATGAAGAGTGCTGACAAAATGAGTTACTTGTCGGATTCGAGATCTATGGAAATAGATACGCCACGTTTATAGGTGAAGTTTTTACAATATTTATAAGTATGAAATAATAAAAGGCTTAGATCTGTTTTACTTTTTTTAAATATGGCATCGATAAAAAAAATCTACAAATTTGTTCATGGTGTCGATTTTGGGCCCATATTTAAATGTGTGGATTGTGAGAAAAAACTCATTTTGTCAGCACGCTTCACATTATATTATATTGTAGCTCGTCTGTCAAGGCCCTAAGCAGTACACATTCTTTCCCTCACGGTCTGCTGATTCTCCCAGTGCGCGGTCTACAGCAGAGCTCTGTCTGTGGCGGCTTTTATGGACAGGCCGGGCTCACTGTAGCGGAACCAGGAATCCTAGGATTGGCATCTTGTAAGCGAAGACACAACAGATAACGATTGTTGGATTTTGGGTGGGTGGGGAAACAAAGAGAAAAGGGAGAAAGG
>NW_004798078.1:67382-68408 GCF_000002075.1 Aplysia californica | reverse complement strand
TGTGTGTGTGTGTGTGTGTGTGTGTGTGTGTGTGTGTGTGTGTGTGTGTGTACGTGGTTAAAGACCAAACCAGTATGCCAGGATCTGGACAATGAAGATTTATCTCATCTCATCTGATTACATCTCATCTCATATCACCTCATCTCATATCTTATCTTATCTTATCTTATCTTATCTTATCTTATCTTATCGTTATTTTATCTTAACCTGTGCATAATACCAACCCGTTTCATGGACTTACTCTTCAAATCAAAATCACAGACTGAAACCAAAGACACTTTCTATCCAATACGGTTCGCTGGTTCGGTAGTTCAGAGACTAGCCCTAGAGTCATCAGCTAGACCTAGGAGCAAATACCAAAGCCAGAGACTGTAGTAAGTTTGTATGTCGTCACCACCCACAGAGACTTTGGCAGCCAAGTACCATGACAGCGTTCCAAAGACAACATTCTACGAGATGGTTCTATTTCGTAATAAACTCTCTACGCTGTCTTGGCAATTATCGTTACGCTTGAATCACAAAGTTCTATTTGAACAGTAGGTCTGCCTAATTCTGAGAAATTTGATTTTTTTTTAAAAATGAGTTTCACAATATGTCAAAATTCTTCGAATACAATCATTGAATGTCTTGATAACTTAGTAACTAAAAGAAAGTAAAGTGAAAAAAAAATGTCTGATATTATATCTTTGTAATTCGGAGGTAGCGATATCCTACATTTAGGAATTCAATAGATGTTACGCTCTATGAAATGGACGCATTGTAAATGTATGCGCTTGTGTGTCGACGTACACTAGAGTTATGGGAGCCTATGGGGAAGAAGGCACAGGGGTGAAAAACTAGCTCTTCTTTCAGATCTCTGCGAAAGGCATAGCGACACAAGGCTTGAGTAGACTTTTTCACATCTTTACTATGACATGGCTGTTTTTTTCGATATAGTCTCTCTCTCTCTCTCTCTCTCTCTCTCTCTCTCTCTCTCTCTCTCTCTCTCTCTCTCTCTCTCTCTCTCTCTCTCTCTCTCTCTCTCAT
>NW_004798078.1:27532-66318 GCF_000002075.1 Aplysia californica | reverse complement strand
TTTATTTATTCATATGTTTTTTATTTATCTATTTATTTGGATCATGTTCCTCGGAAAAGAAGCAACGAATTTTCAAAACGAAAATCTTTTCTTTTTAAACGAAAGAAAATGTTTTTGTAACTTTGAGTCATGCCATCTATATTAATCGCGGTCAATGTTGAGAACACTTATTTTAGAGAATGAATTATCTTGCTATACTTGATCTTTGACTAACCTTACTTGTGGTCAACTATTCTTTTAAAAAAAAATAGAATCTAGATCTAGACCCTTTTCCCAGACATTTTTCTTGCACATCCGTCTTCTAGCTTCAGCATGATGCGGGATTTCCCGTAGCACCCTCGACAGGAACTCGTCTAGTAAGCTAATGAACGCCGTCTTTTTTTACATAGGCAACAATAAACACACACAGGCAAATTATGGAAAAATAACATCGAGCAATATGCTCCCCTGTAGCAATTTCTGGAAAAGATGGCTTCCAAGAACGTATTTTAGATGATATTCATATTTGATGGTGTACACAAAATTCTGCACGAAAGAAAAACATGGCATGAGGGAAGTAGATCTAGATCTAAAGATCTAGATATCTAGATCTAGGCCTACAGTCGGTGTAGATCATATAGATCTACATCAAGCTTTTCCAGAGTGTGATATCCTATACTAGATCTAGATCTAGATCTAAATCTAGATATAGATATCTAGATCTTATACGAACTTTCATTATTCTTGCCTTTTGTTGTTTTTTATTTTGTCGTTTATTTTATTCAGTAAACCATAACTTTCTCAAAATGCATAACACACTACCACTGTCCACCCTGGCGTTAGATTATTTGAAATCAAATTGTCTGGGAATAGGATAACATGTTTTTATGGTGATATAATGCTTACGTGAGTACACTATTGTAAAAAAAATGAAGTCGTCGTCTGAAGCTAAAAGAGTAATCTCAATGTCAATTCTTGCTTCAAGATGCCGCAGAGGGATGCAGTGAGTCTCAGATGTCCCCGAACACCACCTGGTCCACCATCCCAAAAGTCCAATCTCCCAAGAACTCCCAATCCTTCAGAAACAAAGAGTAAACCTAAATGCAGAGCATCTCCCAAGGAGAAAAAGCATGTTCCACTCAAATCCCCAACAAAGCTCAGTAGGCAAAGCAGTAACTTGAAGACCACGAAAAAAAGTCCTCTTACTACCAAACTCAATCTGTCGCTTCGGACGTCGCCCAAGGTGGAAAATAAAGAAGGTGATGAGGAAGTGTCGTCTAAGTCAGTTAGCTCAAAAGTCCAGGACCAGGTGAGTAGTTCAAGCGGGAACACCGCGTCGTCGACTTCGGAATCTTTGGAGAACGTGTCCAAATGGGAAGCGTTTGAAGTTCGTTATATCAAACCTCTGGCCAACCGCAAAGCTTCCTTCACGACAGATTCCTCTACAGAATGCGCCGTTTGGAGAAAAGCGAATAAAAGGATCCCGTACCGTAAACAAACGGTGTGTGTGGAAAAAATACACATTACAAATCTTCTCAATACCACGCGGGAAGTGTGCGGCAACTTGTCCTCTAACCGGATGTCTGAGTTCACCGACCCTGCACTTGGAGACCGCCCCATCGCCGAGAAGGAGGTGCAACCGGACGCCGAGAGAGAGGGAAACAATTCTACCAGCAAAACTAGAGGGCAACACGAAAATAGACACAACAAATCTAAAACGGAAGAATTTTGTAAGGTCACGGGAACTCCATCTGATTTCGTCCAGACAAAGGTGGAGAAATTGAAGACGATCGGCGGGCAGTTGACGTTTCCAGAACACACACAAAGACACGGGGATCTATCTACTATTTCGAAAGAAGATCTCAGCCTACAAAATGGCAAATTTGAGGATGACAGTGGTGATGAAGGAGATGATAATGAAGAGAATGAAGATGAAGACGATGAAAGCTGGGAGGGTGAAGAAGAAGAGACAGAACACGAAGATGAAAGGTCCAGCTCCGGTACTAGCGAAGAAGACGATGATAAAGACGATGAGGAAGACACAGACATAACAACAGAAGAAGGAAGTGGAGACGGATTCTCTCGAGACGTGAGCTCGAATGTCAAAGACAGCGTGAAGGAGACTAGCCTATCTTGCCTTTGTCATGCTCAACGTCATTCAGATAGTGTGTTGAAAGCAATCGTGACAACTAGCGACAATGAGCACAGCCAGACCGTAACCCTACCAGTCTCCGACGGTATGATGAAGAAACAGCTGTCTTCTGCCCACATGGAGCGCAACCCGAACCATTCTGAGGACAGGGCCGACGACGGGACACCGTCTAAAGCCCGGATTAAACTCGGAGGCAGGCAAGATATTCTTGTGATGATCCCGCGGGAACGTACGGAGATCAAACCTGAGAGGGTGAGAGTACAACAAGAAACTTTACGCAAGGAGAACATGGTCACAGTTTCAGTGAGTCGCACGAAATCCTCAGAATCTACCCAGAATTCGTTCAGCGGCACAGACACACTGCTGCCTCGCCAGGTGCGTGAGTCAAAAGATGGCGGCGTCTCTTCCACCACCTACTGCTCGTCGGTGCTTCCGGAGTGCAACGATCTCGAGTCGACGCTCCAACAGTCATGCAACACTTCCGGTACTCAACGAGCGATATCCTATCCCACTCTCTCGGCGCAAGAGATTGAATCGTACAAAGAAACTGCCCTAGAGATCCTCCTGAGGAGGAAAAAAGCTCTGGAACAGCAGACGTCGGAAGTAAGGCCGAGCAGTCCTAGCGCGACGAAGAAACGGCACCCAGTGAAACAAGCAGCATCGGCTTCTAAATGTGCGTGTCCAAAGCAGGTTCACACGTCTCCCTCCCCGTCCAGTGTCTGCTCGTATCGCAGGTTCAAGGACCAGATGGACAGACACAAGCAGAGAATGACAAAAGCACAACAAAGACCCGGTTTCGTTTCCATTTCCCGCGCGTCACTGGCCGGTTCAACCTCGCGGAAAGGCTCAAAGGGGTGGAGACACCCAGTAACCCTCTCTCATGACCAAAAATCGTCGAAGGAAGAAGCCCAAAAAGTCGCCTACAGCAATACTGGTGAAAAACGTTTACCAGTCATGGAAACTAAAAACACTTCTCTCGTTACTTTGAAGAGTCGCAACGAGAAAGTGAGCACACCAGAACAAACCACGCCACGGATCAAGTCACAGGTACCCAAAAACCCAGCCGCTGTTCTCCTGCGCAAAACCCCGTCCACCCCAGACAAAACCACTGTCGGCGTCAGACCAAAAGTCTCTTATTCCACTCCCTCTTCTCCCAAATCACGCTCCCTGAAGTCTCCGTTTGTCGCTCTAAGTCACTCAGAGCCGCCACAAGGTACTGGTAAATATCGGGCATCATCAGACGTCAAAGGTTCGAGTCCAACCGCTGTAAAAACGCCAAAGGGCGAAATGAATGTCGAGACACTTTCGCGAGTAAAACTCTCAAAGACCAGCCTGGTGACGTCGCGGGCTCTGAGCAGTTTGCCAGCTCTCACTGTACCCGAGACGCCGCCCCTCGGAGCATGCCTGACGGGCCGATCCACGAAAGGTGTGGGCAGACTAGAAGCCACCACTACCGATTCAGAACCCAGGGACGATAAATACTTCCACAGAGCGAGTGTAGAGAATGGCAGAACCCCAGAGGCCCACAAACATAGTCCGCCGCACATTCGAGTCCCTTACTTGCTCCCCACTTATGAAAATAAGCAGATGAAAATGTCCGCATTTCCTGACGAGCGTGAAACAGAGAGGTCAGACAAGGGACACATCCCAGACAGTGGCACTGACCAGCGTATTGACCAGCGTCCGGAGAAAAGCGCTGGCTCCCCGGTGTCTGACTGTTCTCCGTTAGGCGTTGGCCGTGGTCGTGAGCGGGGTGCGTCTCCTGACTCTGACCCCGACACGAACTTGAAGAACTGCAAAGAGCACCCGCCCGCCTCCGGGAGTGACTCAAGCAGCGACAGGACCATCGGTTACCTGGAGCTGTACAGGAGCATCCTCAAGTCGCCAACAGCCAAGGCTGCCCAGGCTCTGGGACACTTTTTCCAGAGCAGAAACCGCCGGAAGCCGGACGCTCTGAAGGTCATTGAGCAAGGCAACGACATCTCGGTGGATGAGATCATCAGAAGCTACCAGAAGATCTTTTCCGAACTGAATTTCCACTCCTCAAACGTGGAGGTGAGCAAAGAACGTCCTGGTAAGCAAACTACCGAAACAAGTCAAGACAGATGTCCAACGCAAAAGGAGACACTATCGCGTGCAACACAGTCTACACAATTATGCCAGACTCTCCAGTGACAAGTGGCTTGTGTGGTCCTGTGCCTGTGAAAAGATCGAGTGGGATGTCTCAAACAAGCTGCGGGTCTCTGCCTAACGAGCAGGGCAAACATCCAGCGGAGTCAGCTCTGAGCGCAAAGGCGTTGCTGCCTGAGGTCGCGTCGGGCGATCACGGCCCAGAGCTCGGTACAGCCAGCTGGTGGAACAGTCCTGAAAAGTCCCGGAAGAGTGTCTGTGAGCAGAAAACTGAAAAGATCCATAGCGCTCTTCTGTCAGAGTCCGCCAAAGACGAGTGTGGCGTCCATTATTGTTGGGACGAAGACACACAGGCTCATGGCGTCGACTTAGACAAGACTGTGGGGAAGACGACAATCCCCTCACCAAGGCGCACAGGGAGAAGGAGAGGGGGAGGGGCCAAGACAGCGCAGAAACATTCTCTGGCTGTCGGGCTCGGGGTCCTGCGGAAAGTGAACCAGTACATCAGGTCGACAGAGGATGAGGACAAGTTTGCCAAATCCATGACTTCAACGCCAGGAATCAGAAATGCAAATTCCACCAGCTTCATCACTCGCTGGCAAAGCCAACCCAATTTAAATCACATCAGCAAAGTCAGCCTCCTGAATTCATTTCGTAATCAAAACGATCGAGATTTCGGAGACCCATCAATGAAAACTCTTAAAGTTGAAAAGATTTCCAAAGCAATGGGGTCAGTTTCGGGCCTCTCGGAAACAAGTTCCATTTCCCGGTCGTTTGGTGTTCGGGTTTGCTCAGCCCCCTCGGCAAACATTTCACTGAACCGACAAGGGCGGAATAAATTATTAAGGGGGCTTCGGCGTCGAGAGGCTAAGGCTTTAGGAACAGGCTCGGTTCTCAACAACAGCACAATTGGTAGCGGAATCGATGCTAGAAGCCTTTCTACATCCACAATAGCTCAGCATGCCCAGTGTACTACTCCTCAACACCAAGTCACTGGCATTCCTGTCGGGACGTCGGCATTACAAAGGAACGCTCCACATTATAAAGACAGGACGTTTTCGAATCACGAAAATGTCAATTTAATAACACCCAATCGTACCTTCACTAAAGAGGGCTCTGATGACCCAACATTGGACACCCCACACATACAGAAGAACAACACACAAACGGCCTCCCATGAATCAACTGATATTGACAGGCTATCTAGGGATTACTTCCATCCCGCAAATGTTGACAGTGCTCAAAGCATACCTTGGATAGAGACGACTCAGGGAGTATCTTATTCCAGCCACGCCCTAAAACTACAGAACAGGCCCAGGAAGTCGTCATTGTCTTCGAAAAAAGAGAAACCGAATGTCATTCCGAACAGACCGAAAAGCGAGTATCAGGTGTTCGCCAAAAGACCGCTTATACGAGACGGCAAGAGGCTAGGAACTTCCCCGCTGGCGAGAAGACCTTCAGCGTTTCCCAATTTCGGCCAGCGGTCCTGGAGTGCCAAAGATTTGAGGGCGTCTTCAGCCTCTCCTCGTCCACGTCTGGCGCTCAAGCAGGCTTCCTCCGTGCCATCTGTGAAACCTGTGAAAAAAACGGAGATAATTCCGCCTCTGAGGACTCGCGGCTTGAGCAATTTGAACACCATCAGTTTAAACGATCGTAAAATACTTCCTCAAAGTGAGAGAATTCAGATAACCACCCGCCGCAGTAAGTCTGCCTTGGATCGACATCACAACCCAGAGAAAGATGTGTCCGGATCAGATGGGCTCAAAGACAGGAAACAAACGTTCAGCGACACCCGGCTTGACGAGATACGGGAACACTCGCCGATATTTGGAGCTCCGTTCCACTCGCCCAACAAGCGAGTGGCGTCTCCCCAGCTCCAACTGCCACAGGGCCCAGGGGAGGAGAAAACAGAACAACTCGATAAGGAAGTGTCTAAGGAGACGACTGATGTAGGCCCTAATCGGCTTACTTCAGAGAGATGTGAGCCACCTGTAGAACCAAAGCAGTTGAACTCCCCCATGACCCTGCATTCAGAAGATGAACACCCTGCTCGTGTAAAGACAATGCAGAAACCCATCTCTTCCATGGACAAGTGGGAAAGCTTCGCTGACCCTCAAACCAGCAGAGTTGGGTTTTTCACCAACGAAGTCCCTCCTGGCGTTACCGAAATAAAAATTGTCATGTCGATGGGTGGGAAAGGGCTGTGTCTACAAGATGTTTCTTCCACCAAAGGAAGCAAAACGTTGGAAGAACGTGCATCTTCGTGCGAGGAGCGAAACGTGACTCAGGGACCCCTGGGTGTGGATGAAAAGGGCGAAGCGACGAGCTGTGTAGCCACAAAGGGAGACAAAAGTCCCAGAGACGAATCGGAATATTCGGAAGGCGACAGTTTGCTCGCTCTCAGGAAAAAAACCGTTGCCAAAACATGTGAGAAGATCATTCGAGAGTCCAGCATGAGCCCGACGTCGAACTGTTTGGAAAGCGTTGACGTCAAGGTTACGGCTACCGATGAAGCTTTGGCGATTCCCCTTGAAGGCAAAGAAAACCGTTTGAATCAAGACAACCCCGTTGTTGCAGACAGTAGCACGTCTCTGGAAGTCACCAAAAGTACCGGGACTGAAGCAGTTTACTCTTCAAACGAAGCAAAGAGAACCAGTGCTGGAACAGATAATGATCTGAAAACTACCATGTGTAGTGAAGTAGGGTTTGGGCACTCGGAGGTCAGGGTGACAACACCAGACGGGGCTGCCACTGACTACTCAAGCGAAACCGTTTCGATAATTAGTGAAGTCCATGTTGAAAAGGCGCCACGGAATACGAGCTTGCTGCCATCTGGGGCTCACAAACACAGAGAAACAAAATTCAAGACTGATGAAAATCATGGGAAAACGCTGCTCAAGGGGAATAAGTCAACAGTCCAAAACATCTCCAAATTAGATACGAAAAAAATTCCACCTGCGTCAGAAAAGAAAACAAAAAGTTTTGTGAGAGAAAGTTACGACAATATCAGGCACAACTCTGAAGAAGTCATTACATGCAACACCGTCATGACAGAGAGAAGTAAACACTCAAGCCAGGACACAACAAAGACAGATGCTTTAAGCTTTTCTTCCAAGGATCACTGGGTAGACACTAGCAGTTCTTTTAAGAGTAGCGATGAAGAACACGGTGACGGCAAAGGTTATCCGAATGATTATGAACTGCCGCCAGGGAACAGGTACCCTCGACAAACGCTTCCTAACCAACTCACATGTGCCAAGAACGTTCGTGGTGAAATCCTACCAGAACACGGTGGTCAAAGCAACGAAGAGGATTCGGACAAGAAAAACATGGGCCGGAAGAATTCTTTTGCGTCTCCGACCTCGACACAAGATGAATATGAGAGCTCTCCGGACCAGGAGAGAACTACTAAACAAAGATCGACCAGGCATAATTCGTGGTCTGGGACAACGACGTCGCGACTATCAAAACGTGGACAGGGCGTGTCTCGTCTCAAAACCCGTTCCTCTTTCATTCTTACGGAGAACACCGGGGCAGAACCCACAAAACGAACAATAGTCGAGCAAGGATATGCCAGGTCTTGCGGGGAGAACGGGCGAAAAGACAAGGCGCAATACGATTCTTCGTCAACCATATCGCCCAGCAAAAGACCTCAGGTGGTTGTGAGTACAAGTAAGTACCATCACGCCGGCGATGTTCTACCAAAATACCCTGTCAGCCGCTCGGGCAAACATCCGGAGAACGTTTTGGGGAGTCTGGTCGTTGTAGAAACACACAGCAAGGGATTAGACGAGAAGTGCTCTTCGAGTACCGATGACGTGTCCCCATCTTTCATACTCTCTGATGGGACTATCGAAATAGAAAAAAGTCTTCTAGATCCCTTTGGTGTCTTATACGCCGAGACTTCAGCAGACTCAAAGTTAGCTCGTCCATGTAGGGTCAGTAACCAAACACAATCTGTGTCAAACATGACTTGCAGTCTCTCAAAGAATTTGGAGCAGGATCAAAGGCCAGAAACCCCCCCTAACGTTGACAGTGGAATCACCGAGGCCTTTCCTCAAAGATTAGGTGAATACGATAACGACCCCTTCAGGACCTCCGGAAACCAAAATACCGAAGACGCTGTCAACGAATGTGGCCAGAGTGTAGGTGTCCTCCGTGGCGGCATACAAGAGGCCAACAGACATAGCATGACTGAAATACACCCGCCTTTGTCTCAGCTGTCTACCAAGGATGAGGGACTACGATCTGTGCTCGCGGCCCTCGCAATCTTGAGAAGGCTTCCTTTGCTTGATGAGTCTGGAGGGGGCTTCAGTGACCTGATCGTTGAGAACTGCACAGAAAACCTAAGCTACTCTACGGAAAATCCTGTGCTCAACGACCACGGTCTGTATGGCGGTAAAGCGGCTGGTTCTCCTAGACAGCCAAAAGCTAGTGTTGAAACGCGGCGTCCCATCACTCTGAACAAAGAGTCGAGTGTGGTGCGTATGGAACCAACCGCTCAGACTAGAGACAGGTCAAACCAGGAAGATTTTCTCATAAGTTCCAGCCGCATGGCGCCATCTTCTACTCTCGCAGAAAATGCAAACGAAGAGCGAGGTTACCCTTCTACCAACTATACAGTATCAAAAGAAGCATTGAAACCTTTTCACACGTGTCCTGGAATTGTCGGTGACCCTACTGACGCCGGAATAAAAACATTGCCAGTTGGAAAATGCGATTACGCTAACAACGTTGAATGTGAGATTAAAACACCCACGGGGAAAACGTTTCCTGTAGAGACAGAGGGCGCCCACTCGACGACTACTAGAAAGAAGTTGGTCCAACCATCGTCTGCTCCTGCACAAAGCGTAGATGCTTCTCGGAAAGATAGAGAGTCACTGATACAGCAAAAATCAGTAGAAAACCTTGAACAGTTCCTGCGATCCTACAGCAGCCGACAAAAGCAATGTATAGTTTGGAGAAAAGGCTCCCCACCCCAGAAACCTTCCTCGTCTGATCGTGACGACAGTGTGTTGTCTCTCTTGGGCCACAGGCCCCCAGTCATGACAAGTGGGTGGATGAGTTCTTGGGAGAAAACAACAGACTATGGTCATAACAGCACAGGTTTGATTAGGGAAGGTCCACCTTTAGCCAACATGGATTTTTGGAATAACAATACCGCATTTGAAGCTGATGAGAAGATAAAACTTCTCAGCGACAGACACTTGATGTCCAGCTTCTGTCCAAGCGCTGACATCCCCTTCGATGACTCACATAAGAAAGGAACTTCCCAGTCGGAGACGAGAGTAAGCCATAGTTGTCTCAACGAACCGACTTTTCAGAGATGTAAGTCTTTTTCTGAACTGTTTGAGAATTCTTCTGTAGAAATGCAAAAAGGCAAAGACAAGACGCTCAAACTGTGCCACTGTTGTATGTGTGCCAGAGAGAAATTAGCCTCCACTGGCACCAAAGAGAGTTCTGCTTACGCCTCGCCGCTGCCGGCACAAACACCCGTGTTCCTCACTCCGGGTATAAAACGGCCTCCCACTCTCGAGTTAGAGCAGAATACTTCCAATGTTTCAGAGGCCACGTTCTGTAAGTTCAACTATCCAGGTTTTTCCAATTGCAGTAACGCGGGCAGCACTTCAGCATTTGTCAATATGAATTGCAAGCCGCTCTCAGCTGTGCCTACTGGTATTCAACCCTCCTCCAAGGAGACAATGGACACCAGTTTCACACTATCGCCTGAAATACTCACTAAAGAGTTCGGCTTTTTGAAAAACTGTAAGAGAAAGTCTGAAAAAAGACAAGGCATCCAAGGCAGATTCCGTCTCAGACGAGGCTCCTTAACTCCACCTCCCGTAACCAAAATATCCGATGATCTCATTCTCTTCAGTGACAGCACTCAGAGTTCATCAACTTCACTGATGAATAGAAAGGAAGGTTTTGGATTTTGCATTCCACAAAGTCACAAAGATGGACACATGTATCAGTGTATAAATACAAGTGACGAGACTTTGATAGACAATGAAGAAAACGACCTAAGCTGTAAAAACTTGCACGGAAAATTCCTTACCGACAGTTCCGTGTCCCTTGATGTAACCTTTGACCCGCCTGGGTCCTTCAGAAGTAGGTGTTCGAGCATTCCCTTTCCTGACAGGAACGTCGATAATTTGTTGGGTTGTTTCAACAGCGACTTCAAAACTTCACCCCCGATCCCTTCCCCTCGTAGCCCAAAGAGCCCCACCGGCTGCAAGCGGCGCAGTCGGAGAACGACCAAGAAGAGATGGCATCATCAACTCACGTCTGTGTCGTCCACGGAGCTGAGATCCAGTCTCCGCGACTCGGACTGGCTCGTGCACCCGCTAAACACCAATAACACCAAGGAGGTTTCGCTTCGCCAAGGGAAGTTGTGTGAGAGGAACTCCTCCCGGGATGGACCTTTACGCAGCTGGTCGACGTGTTACTCCTTTCCTGCAGTCTACGACGACCCCGCAGAAAAAACTCTGGGCCAAAGCGCGATACATAATAAATGTGCAAGTTTGCAATTGTCGCCGGAGCTAGACATAAATGAAACCTGTACAATAGGCTCTATCAGTCCTGACAGCACTCATGAATCTGACCCAGAGCAAAGTTTTGTAGATGTCGGTACAGTTGGAAGAAAGAGTACAACAACAAAAAAAGAAAGTGTATCATCGTTGACGTCATCAGTTGTGTGCAGCAAATACAGAATAACGACGAAACTCTGCGACGAATATCTGCCCCTGGCAAGGTCCTCTTCAGATCGCAGAGTATTAAACATGATGGTGGATCTTACAAAAAACTTCATACATATTTTAAACATTTTCAAGAAAAACTCCAAGCCACGAACAAGAAGAAAGCACACTTCTCTTAAGAGGCATTTGAGAGTAAAACGCTTGAGTGGTGAGATTGTCCCCAGAAGAAAACTATTTCACCACGCCAAACAAGCCTCTGTCGAAACAGGCACGCCGAAGCAACAGCAAATGATCCTGGGAATTCTGGAAGAGTCTAGAGGTCCCCCTGGGTTTGTTTGCAATTGCGTTGAAAGAAAGGAAACTAGTTTGTCAAGCAAGTCAATGGAAAGTTTAGGTGAAACATCCGGCAAAAAGACCGACTGGTCTGGTGTGGATGAACTGGACTGTGCAGAACTGTTGCAAGAAGTACCACCACAAAGGAGGCACAAACAGAGGCGTGATGAGGACTGTCACAAAAGTCTCGCCAAAGCAACAAGGAAAAACTTTCACACAGATTTCCAACATTTGGCTCTTCATTTCTTGAGTGCGTTGACTGCGCCGGTAGGTCCGCTCCTGGCGTTTTCCCCGCAGCCATTGTCTGGAATCTCAGAGGGTGTTATCATGGTTACATCTACGCCTCACCAAGATGCTCCCTCTCGTGTCCACGCTGGCTGTCCAGGACTGAGCTCTGCACTGCCCTCTTTCTCAGGTACTCCTAGAACGGAAAGAGCAGTATCAAAAACCATCAACAATGGAAATCTGATTTGTAAAACAACCGGTTCTCAACTGCTGGATAAAGGTCAGGTATTAGCTGAAAGTGTAGTGGTGGATCCGTTAGAGCGAAGTGCGTTTTCCGAGAGTTCACGGAAGGGTGTAGGCGCTGTTGAGCCGTGTTTCGAGGAGCTGTGTCTGGGTTCAGGCCAAGCAGAAAACCTGCACTCTTTACAGACTGAGATAGTATTTCTCATCACCAAGCTACCCAGCGAGGTGTCACAGCCCTCTGAACAGGACAGCTTCTGTCTGGAAACTGCGTCTTTACGAAATCAAGAGACGGGAGATCAAGTTTTTGGCCACCAGCAATCAAAACCACAACACAAGAAAAGGAACCGTCTCTCATCCCATTCACCTCGTCGCAAACCTCATCACGAGCCATGGAGCAGGGCAGCACACAAGTCGTGCCCTGCGTGCGCACCTTGCGCACCTTCGTTCTGTGGCAGACGACAGTCGAGAGGGACGTTTGGGGTCCCAGCCAGCTCTGACGTGGACGATCCAAGTGCCTTAGATTACGAAGAATGGCTGTTGGGTTGTCACAATAAGAGAACTGTTCATGTTCCCCGATCAAAAAGACACTGGGCTCAGCCCAGACTGGAGAGGCGGTGCCCATCTCATGTGTATAGCAAAGCTGGTCACACAAGAGGCTGCTGCTGGCGTCGTCAAAGGCCGAAGTTTTTTCACAAACCTCCGCGATGTTACGGTCAGTGTGCGAGGTTCTCGGACGGGGGTGGCCCCACTAGACTCGGCAGTGGCAGAGGCAGGCACAGGGACAGATGTGGGGGGAAACACTTGGAGACATCCGGGGAGAGATGTTGGGGGAGATATGGGGAGGCAAGCTGGGAGAACAGATACAAGGAGAGATTTGTGGATACACACTCAAAGATGCACGGTGGGGTTGGGATGTCCAGCTTGAGCGACCAGGCTCCAGACTGGGTAGGTCGTGGGGAGCTGAGCCCCGAGTGCGAGTTGGTGGACTCAACACCCATGTCCGACATGTCCACAGACTTTGATGAGGAAGATCTTGACATCGTAGTGAATGGGGACAAAGAGGGCATATTCGCTTCCGAAGACTGCAATCTCGACACGCGCGAAGAGCTGGTCAGTTTGAGCACAGAGCTCCTAGCCTCGGATCTAGACGACACAGAGTTCGAGTCTCAAGAATCACTCGGGATGTTCCACGCTATGCAGTCTTCGAGGCGGTCTGGAACTCGCTCCGTTGACGAGATCTCTTCCCGCCTCTGGGATCAGTATGTCCACAAAAGCCACAAGAGGCGCGTCCTCAAACAAAACAGTTCTGCCACTGGAGACTTGCGCGGAGAGCGTCACTTCTTCTTCGACACGGTCTTCTGCAACAAGAGGTGCCAGACCTTAGAGACGGGGCCTTCCCCTTTGCCGACCTTACCCGCGATGAGAATAGTTTACCGCGACGAGGGCACGAGTGTGAGTGCTGACAAGAACAACACCCCTTCTGAAACAAAGCATGAGCGCTGTGCGAGAGCTGTTGAAATACAGACAGAACCAGAGATGTGCGCTGAAGAGATGTCTCACGAGAAGGGCAAAACAGAAGTCTGTTCGAATATGCGGAACCATGTCCGCAGGGATGAAATCACAGTCATCCTCAAACGCTGCATGCAGACAGTTTTCGAGGAGACTGTTGTCAAGATTTTAAGCGACTTTGAGCAGCGAAGATTGCACGAGAGAAAGATTGAGGAAACAGAGGAAAAATGCTGCTTTACCAGTCCTAACGGTCAGACCACAACGGACCTGCACTGTGGACCTAAAACATCTCTGTTGGGTAAACATTCAGAAGTCAAGAACTCCGATACACAAACCAGCTCCATTTCTCTTCCCAGCAGGTTCTATACGTCACAAAACAGCCCTGAGATCTTGACCTTGCCTTTGACGTCACAGAGAGATGAGTTACTTCTGAAGGCATATAGTCACGGCGAGCAAACGCAGAAAAAACAGAAGGGGAGCAGACGGAGACTGTCTCAAAAGACTTCCAAAAGTTTTCAATCACCCAGAAGTGACTCGTCAAACGGTTCGGCTAAAGGGAAACCAGAATCTGATTCCAAATTGTGTCACAAAACTCCCGCCATGGTCATGGGAATGTTAACTTCTCCGATCGTGAAAGCAGGGGACGGAAAGACTAAAACTAACGGGCAGGTGCGTTCCTTGTCGGACTCGTGTTTGTCAAAGACATCCAAGGATGTCCTGTTGTCCCACATGCACCAACGACCTTTGTCCAGCACGGGTTACTGCCCCCACTGGGGAACGAAACGGTCACCCAGAACACCAAGTCCAGGACAGTTTTACTTTTTGTCACGGCATATTTCTAGCGGACTGGCCTACAAGGGTCAGTACACAGACTCAAAAACGTTTAGCGGATGCGGTCTCCGTAAAAATTCCCGGCAACATTCAAGCGCAAAAAGTGTCGAATGTGGTTCTGGCATCTTCCAAACGGCGAGAAAGGAAAAGGAAATCAAAGAGAATACCGATAGCAGTTTTCCAGGACGTGGAGGGTACGGAAAACGTCATCAGGGTGCGTGTAACTTTCACAGCGACGTTTTGAGCCGCAGATGTTGCAGAGCTCAAGGTGACCCTCAGCCGTCTACGTCAAATTCACATGAGACTGTACCAGAAAGCAAGGCAGATTCTACAACGTTCTGGAAGTCGACTTCGTCTGGTAGTAAGAGAAAACAGCTACCGTTGTTTTCAAAGAAACGCCTGCCCGGTATATCAAATGTTTCTCTTTGTAAAGACAGCTCCAGTAAAGACGGGTCAGACATTTCAACTTCCTCGTCAGCGAAATGCGATTATGGTGGCCTTGACCGCGTCCTGTCGAAAGAGTCACGGTCGTTGTGGAAAAAGATATCCCGACTCGAGAAGAGTTACGAGGTGTGCCATATGTGCAAAAAGCGATATGATTCGCTCCTCCGCTCTTACAACCTGTCTCTCTCCGGTCGGTTGTCCGAAGAGGGGAACAAAAAGTCCTCAACGACACCTCAAACAAGTTCTTCTCCTTCAGCATGCTGTAAAAGTTTACACTCTAAAGAGAAGGCCTCTGTGCAAAATGATGCACGGGGGGACAAGGTATTATTAGAACCAAAACCACGTCATGTTCGCGGGGACGAAGAGAACATGGTCGCGCAAGAACGTGGCTCTCCGCAAAAGTATTTGGAAGAACTTGAAGCAAGAAATAATGCCCCTGGGGTTTGGAATGATGCAATTGGGGATAAGAAATCTGAAAAAGCAGCTCTTTCTATGACTTCAAGTTGTGAAATCGTGAAGAAAAAAGATTTCGATAAAGAGGAAAGAGCCCAGGACGGCAAAAACAACCTTGCCAAAGAAATTTCCGGAGATAGAGAGGGTGTTTATTGTACATTTGATAAAACATATGGGGCTGAAAAGTCTCAACAATGTTCTGAGCAAATACCACAAGATACCACGGGAACTGCTGCTCAGGCGGAAGGTTGTGGGGGCTGTCACGCCATTTCGAACCCCGAAGTCAAAACAGAGAAAATGTCCTTTGAATCTTCCCGTGATAAAATTTTAAGCGGATCTGAAATCGCAACTATAATATGTGAAGCTGTACCAGAGGGAACCAAGGGTACGCTAGGAGTTGGCTGCTCTAAAAGTCTCCCTTTCGTTGATTTTAGGAAAAAGCAGGCCTGTGTCCAGCCTGACAGGGAGTCACAAGCAAAGCATGCTGACAAAGTCGACTTGCTAGCACGGCAGACAGGAGAACACAGACGTGCTGAAAAAAAAATTTATGAGAAAGACTTGGCAGCAGTTTATGCAGAGTCCCCCGTCCTTTCTACACAGGAAACTGCCTCAAGCAAGTCCACAGCAAAGACATCAAAAGAAAGAGACAAGGATACGCAGGTTTCCGAAGTTGACGGGCTCATCACAAAATTGAAGACTATGCTCAAGGAAGTTGTGGAGAAGTTCCCTTCCAGAACAAACCGGACGGGTGAAGAAGTCAGCAATGTGTCTCCGTCGCTGTCAAGAACCAACAAGACAAGTAACCCCGAGTCCGGAGTGAAAATCAACATAGAGGACAGATCAGCAGTGACAGACACAGAGGACAAGAGCAGCGCGTTCACGCAGGGGGAAGAAACAACACAAAACTGTCCTCTTAGGCTTTACAGCGATCTCGAAATCTCCCAGCCTTCGACGAGCGTGCCGGATTTTTCAACAACACAGTCCACACCACTTGTTGTTCCAACATCCTGCCACCAAGTGTCTCACGGTCCAGGGGATGGCAACTCCCGCCAAAGACTCTGCAAACCACCAAAACCTCCTGCATCTGCCATCGAGCTCGCAAAGCGAAGAGAATCGTCGAGTCTGGAGAATGTCAGGATCACTGGTGGTCAAGAGGGCTCATGTGCAAAAACATGGCCTGGTCAGCAAGACGATACAGAACGGCGCTCTGGCCCCACCTATAAACATTTTTCCCTCAGAGGGTATAAGAGCCCAACTTTCCCTAATAGGCAACGTACTACAGGTGTCTTTGGCACTGTTTCAGAAGGAGTAAGATCTGTTAAAGACTTTGTTTTTAAACTTGAAAATGTCAACAAAGTGAATCAGTCACAAGAGCAGCACATTTCTCCCGTGCGTAAAGTGCAGTTCAGAGGTCAAGGTCCGCTGACAGCGTCGTCTGAACGTTGCCCTGATAAAGAAAGTGAGATAGACGACTTACAGTTCAAAGATTCTTCTAGCTCTCGCTTTTGGAACGTGACCACGCCCCGAGGTATCCAGGGGGATCCTCCTGCAACAAACGTGCTGCCAGGAAGGGCTTTTCTTTCTAACGACGTGGCAGAGCTGTGTCTGAGGCAGGAACAGCTTGTCGATATCGTGAAAGGTGATCTGTTCGCGAGCATCCAGGAGGATACCATTGTCTCACAGGCATCATCACGTAATGCTATTTTGAAATCACAAGATGATATTCCCGCGCACTGGGCAGAGCATGATGAAGGTAAAAAGATAAGAGGCGACCCGCCTTATGCAAACCCAACAAAGAAAAGGTTGAAAACCAATGAGGTACGTGGGTCGGTTCCTTTTCCAAGAAAAACCACTGGCGACAGAGCATTGTCTTGGTCCAGTGCGACGTGGCTGAATACTGAGGATCATGAAACTGGACGAAAATATCATTCTCTGACGTGGAGCGAACAGGCGCCATCGCCGAGCGCTTTAGGAGAAGGACCCGCCGTGGCAAGTGAAGCCAGAAGTACCAAATCCTCACCTTTACCAAAAGCCTTATGTTACTCTGATGAGACTTCATTTTGCAGAACCATGCAAGAATTGACAGACCATTCTCGAGATGGGGTCTCCACTGCCCCCAGGTCATATCCTACATCAGCCGTAGCTTCTGAAAAGCCTAACCTATCCAGTTACCCTTTAACGCTAAAATCACGTAAGGCAGTGGCAAAGGCGAAGGACTGCCACATGGATGATCATGGCTTGGTTCCTAAGAATCTTTCAAAGGACTCCCTCGCTGATGAAGTGTGCAGTGCAGGGTCTAAAGGTGCTTTTGTTGTTGACGAGTATTCACAACGTGGAGGCGACATAGATAGAGTGTCTAGTATCGACGATCACCCAAATAAACATACAGAGCTACATGAAATATCTTTAACAGAGAAGAGTGGCAGCGGACCTCAAAACGCTGTCGACTTTACTGCCAAAGCGCTGACGTCTTGCAAAGAGGCACCGAAAGATATGTCTTCCGAGCTTGTAAAGCGCGAACACACAAACGTGTCAACGCATAAATGTCGCACTGTGTCTACCTCAGCAGAAGACAATCCCAGCGACTCCCAGGCAGACACACCGGGCCACAGTTGCAGGCTGAGTGACGTGGTCCATGGAGCGTCGGCGCCGGTCAGCTGGCGAAAAAAGGAGAGATCGCTGGCTTTGGGTATAGCACAAGAAGAGGAGGGAGAGCACAACGCTTCTCTCCGCATTAAGGACGCCAGAAACAGGAACGAGATCAAAACGAGGGAAGCTGCCCGCGAGGTAGTCAGCAGAGGCGGCTGCGATTCTGATAAGTCAAGGAAGGTCACTTTTAAGACCTCAATGCGCTCTAGAAGTGGTTCCGTCTCTGAAGATTTTGAAAAGTCTTTTGATTTCCGAAACATTCGAGCCGTTGATAAATTGAGCGACTCGCTGCTGTCTCAAAGTCTTGAGGAACATTTTGAAAGTAACAAGAAGAACAGCGGAGTAACCACTTCCAGTTTGACAAACCAAAGGAACAATTTACAAAACATTCTTGTTAACTCATCTGGAGCCGTGGGATTAGATTCAAGAAGCACAATAGCCGCAGCAGATAAGGTTGAAACGAGTGATGTGCCACGTTGCAGATTCAATAGCCAGAAACACTTTTGTTTGGAATCTTCTTACGGTGAATCAACGGGACAACAGTTCAGAAGCCACAGTTTGCTGGGAATGGAGACGAAAGAGACGAGTTTCAGAGACGGGACGGACCACTTCTCGGCCTCCAAGTCCTCCGAGTGCCAGAAAGCACCCACAGTTTTCACCTCGAGCGGGGAGGTTCATGCGAGCTATAGAGACATCGTGGACTTGTCCAGGGTCGGGGTTCACGCGGATGCATCCACGCTCCAGGCGGTGTCCGGCATCGAAAAGACGATCTACGCAGACGACCTGCCGGACCAACTTGACCATCTGGGCACCTACACCAGCTCTGGGTCCTTCCGCGAGGCTGTGGTCAGCGAAACGTGCAGTTATCCCGGTGGGACCGGCGGCGACGTACTTGCCATATGTCCCCATGAGGGTAAAGAGACGGCGGAGAAGGTTCGGATCAACGCTGTGGTCAGTCTGGACTCGCTCAGCCAGGACGGCGCCTCCTCGCTCTTGTCCGAGAGTCAGGAGTGGTTGGACAGCGCGTGTCTGCCATGTATAGACGTGCTGCTTGCAGTAGATCACAGCCGAGATGATCTGTGGACTCCGGGAGTCATCGGGGGAGACGGGAAATGCAACCAGGAGAGCTGCCAGGAATCTTTGGCGAGACATTTGAACAGCGTCACCAGTCGCGGACAGGTGAATGAGATGACGAGCAGTTTGTCCAACGTCGACTGCTCCAGCAACAGCAAGGTGGCCGACAACCACGACGTGGGCTGCGGGGAGCGCAGCCTCTTCCTTCCTGATCAGAGACAAAACATTGCTGTAAGCTTACCTGCAGCCAATGTTTGCTCACCATCAGTTTCGCCGAGTTTAGGGTTTTTATCGCAGCACATGCTTTGCCTTGAGAAACCAAACACACAAGTGGAGTCTATGGAGAGAGATCCTGCATTTCTTTCTCAATCGGAATTGGGGAATACCTCTCGTCTCGTACCGGAAGTGCAGTCGGCAAAGAATGATGTTGCGATTTCAAAGGGCATAAATAAGCATAATTTGATTCATGTCCCCACAGGCAATCCCCAAAATAGCGGCTCTGCTAAAACAGTTGTTACAGAAATATGTTTACGAGACGTCTCTCCAGACACAAAAGGTGAAGATAAGGAACTTATGTCTTCTGATGGTGTTCAGAAGAGCAGCGCAAAGATAGAAAAGAAAGAAGGAGAGTACACTGTAAGTGACTGTTACCCAGAGACAATACATCCTGGAATTTTGGAAGCCATATCGAATACCAACTCTGATGGTGCCGATGTAGCCATGTCGGCAATTTCTGGGGGAAACACGTTTGAATTGAGCATCCCGGAATCTGACGATGAGAAAACCCCCAAGTGCCATGAGAATGCTGCCCACAACTGCTATGTGAGCACCAATACGTCCACTCTGCGTTATGTGAACACACCCAATTGTTATTCCAACACAGCTCCTAGTCCCGTGAACACACCCACCTGTTATTCAAACACAGCTCCTAATCCCGTGAACACACCCACCTGTTATTCCAACACAGCTCCTAGTTCCGTGAACACATCCACCTGTTATTCCAACACAGCTCCTAGTCCTATGAACACACCCGCCTGTTATTTCAACACAGCTTCTAGGCCTGTGAACACACCCACCTGTTATTCCAACACAGCTCCTAGTCCCGTGAACACACCCACCTGTTATTCCAACACAGCCCCTAGTCCCGTGAACACACCCACCTGTTATTCCAACACAGCCCCTAGTCCCGTGAACACACCCACCTGTTATTCCAACACAGCTCCTAGTCCCGTGAACACACCCACCTGTTATTCCAACACAACTCCTAGTCCTGTGAACACACCCGCCTGTTATTTCAACACAGCTCCTAGTCCCGTGAACACATCCACCTGTTATTCCAACACAGCTCCTAGTCCCGTGAACACACCCACCTGTTATTCCAACACAGCTGCTGGTGCCGTAAACACACCCACCTGTTATTCAAACACTCTTTCGTCTTATGCAAACACAACCATGTGTAATGCGAACATATTCACATTTCACGCCAATACACCTGTCTGTTATGTGAGTACGCAGACACCAGCGTGTCACACGAACACAGGTACGTGTCATGCAGACAACCCTTCATGCTGTGTCAACACATCCACGTGCTATGCGGTGACAGTCACGTGTTGCACGGCCACGTCTGCACGTTATGCCAACAATACATCTGGGTGCTGTGCACATACGTCGCCGATTTATGAGCTCATCTCTACGTGCTATGCGAACACATCTACGTGTTATGAGAACACACCATTGTGTTATGCAAACACATCAACGTGCTATGCGAACACATCTACGTGTAATGCGAACACATCTAGGTGCTTTGCACGTACATCACTGATTTCTGAGAACATCTCTACGTCGTATACGAAGACATCTACGAGCAAAGCTACATGTTGCATTAGCACATCTACGTGTTGTACAAACACATCTACGTGTTGTAAGAACACCCTCGTGTCAGATACGAGCACCCTCAAGTCTTGTGAATGCACACCTGTGCATCATGCGACCACCACCAGCTCTTGGGCAGGCACGCCAAAGTCTTGTGAGAACGCCAAAACATATTATGAGCACACAACGCCTCACACAAGCACCAGCAAATCATGTGAACACACCCTGTTGTCTTACGAAGACACGCTCAAGTCTTATAGATACAACCACTCTTATCAACACACTCTCTTTTGTGGAAAACCCCGCAAGCCATATGAATACATGTCTAAGTCTTATGGAATTACCCCATGGTCCTGCAAAAATATCCCAAAATCTTTTGAGCGTAGTCCCAATTATGTTGAGAAAACCAATAGGCCTGTCTATTTAGAAAACACAACAAAACCGTTTGCAGACTCACAAACTCGTTTATCTAACACACCTTCCTGTTTTGCAAGAACTCTTCCGTCCTATGCGAGCCCCGCCAGGTCCTCTGTGAGCACGGATACGCGTAACGTGAGCGCCCGCCAATCTTCTGAGAACGTCAGTGCGTTATGTCAGAGGAAGATCTCCCAGTCTCACCAGAACGCTCCAGTATCATCATCACACGCCGAGCCCGCCCCTTCTACACAGCATCAGAGGGTGAATCAAGCGTCTGGATCGCAGCCAGAGATCCCTGTAGACATCTACACACGTCCCGCCTGGAAGGACAAGCACGGCGGGAGAAGCAGGTGGAAGGGAAAGAAGGAGTCGTCGGTGCCCACGAGAACGGTGGTTATTTCCGGACCCCTGATCAATCTTGCCATGCCCGTGTTCCGACACCACAGGGAGACGGAGGCGGACGACGACGGATCGAACCGCGGACTTTTGAACGCGGAGCGCGTGCGCTGTGCAGAACACGATGGTCTAAAGTCGAGTGGTGTGGACACAGCGAGACCCGCCGAGGACCCTTGTGCTGTCCGAGACGGGGTGGATGTCTGCACGGAACCAAACGAGGAGAACAAACGGGCTAGCTGGAAGAGCGCGGTGAGGAAGATGCTGCCGTTTGGCCGAAAATCTTCCGCGAAGAAGCCCGGGGCAGATGGCGGACATACGCTTTCACGTGGAGCGAAGATGTCCTAGCGCTACAGGGTCTGCATCGGGACATGCGGGACATGGTTATTAGTGTGAAGAATCTCCTTGCGTCACAAAGAGGGCTTCTTCCATTTCTTGTGGGATTTATCAAGGCGAAAAAGCCCTGAAACAAATTGTCGTTTTTTCTAGTTAAAACGTTTTAACAATGAAATGTTTGAGTGGATTTCTACTCTTTCTAGCACAGCTGACTTTCAGCAAAAGAATGTTACAACGCTAAGTAATGTGGAATATACATTCCGCAAAAGAATGTTTCTAATTCTAAATGTAATGTATAGATCTAGTAAATGTGCTTTTTCATCGTTCATGACATAGCTCTAGTTTTCATTTCATATAGTTGTTTGTTTTTTTTGGAGAATGAAAATGAATACTTATTTCATTTATAAAGAAATATTTACCATCCACAAAACTACCTCCTCTTCCCTTTCTTCGTTTGAAATCGTCGACGTCATATTCATATAATTCTTTAGACAGTGGGCCTATTGTCTTTTAGAAATACTGGGTTGACATTAAAAAATGAAAGGGTTAGTTTGTGCCAGTGTACATGCGAGTATTTTTTATTGTATGTGTGTGTTTGTGTATTTATGTTTGTTTTGCATGTGTGTATGTGTGTGTGTGTGTGTGTGTGTGTGTATGTGTGTGTGTGTATATGTGTGTGTGTGTGTGTGTGTGAGAGAGAGAGAGAGAGATAGAGACACAGAGAGAGAGAGAGAGAGAGAGAGAGAGAGAGAGAGAGAGAGAAAGAGAGAGATAGAGAGAAAGAGAGAGAGAGAGAGAGAGAGAGAGAGAGAGAGAGAGAGAGAGAGAGAGAACAGCGTCGCTGGAACAGTGGAGACAGAAACTGAAAGGTTTGAGTGACGTGGGTTTGAGTTTGAGAGTCGTAACAAATCAACTCTCCAGTTCATAAAAAGTTACTCAATTACGACGCAGGAAAGTAATGATATAACAACACGAACAGAAGTTGTCAGCATACAGAAGGCAATATTCTACTCCGAAGCGAAGACTTATTGATCACGTGACTTTAGTTCTGCTGAAAAGTGCTGAGTGACAGAAACTCGCCATCCTCATGTTGATTGATTGATTGACAGACTGATTGATTGATTGATTGATTGATTGAATGATTGAATGATTGATTCTCTATCCGTGCTTCCTAGCCTGTTTGCTTGCTTGATTGCTTTCTTGTTTGTTTGTTTTTCTTGCTCCTTGCTTGCTTGCTTGCTTGATTGATCGATTAATTAATTCGTTCATTACAAATATTAATGTTTGGGAGCTAAGCTCTATGGCATAAACCCCATATACAACAATATAGACATGTACAAAGAATACATGTACTTCACTAGATTGCATGTGAAGAGGAACCTTGCACAGTTTATGCTCAGTTTCGACAACATTCTCATATTTTCACTAATTTGAACGGCGCGGGTTTTTTTAGAGGGTGCCATTGGTAGGTCCTACTTCTTTACTTTCCCTCTATTGTTTCTTTTTGTATTTAGTTTTAGTTTCAGTAGAGGGTTTTACGGCGCTCGCAACTGCATAAGGTCATATGAGCGCCAGAAGATTAGAGGTGTTAGAAGAGAGTACAAACATAAAAAAGAAGAAGGGGAGATAAGGACGATAGATGTCTGTCTTTCTGTCTGTCTTATTTTTTCCCAGCTCTAAATTACTTTTATCACGTCGATGTGATTCTCTTTACTCAAACAAACAAACAAGCTAATAGGAGTAGGCTATTTGTACTCTGCCTCTCAGGGCCAACCCGGATATAGGCGGATACAACATTACAGAAATAAAATAAGAGTCTTTGGAAAGATAGATTGCCTCAAGCAGGGCTTGATATTGCACTTTTTTCTCTTAAATGATGAAACGCCCAACAATAAATACACCACAGAGAGTGGCCCACGATAATATTTTAAAAAGAAAACCTTTTCAGATATATTTTATAAGAATTGACTGTGAAAGGCAAGCGTAAGACTCAAAAGATTCGATTTTGTTTATTACACAACCAAAAGTGACACCTTCTTAATTATTATTTCCTGCTTTATAGCCCGTGTCTTAGCGCGTGTAGATGGGAGTGCGACACAGAACGAAACCCTGGTGACAGGCAATGGAAGCGGTAACGAAAGTACTGTGGCGTCGGTGGCCTAGTGGTTAGGCTCTCGGACTCACAACCGTAAGGTCATGAGTTCGAATCCCATCAGGGGCCAGACGCTGTGTCCTTGAGAAAGGCTCTTTACACGAATTTTCCTCACTTCACCTAAGTGGGAATGGGTACCCGGCTATAGACAGCGAAAGATCTAGTCAGTTTGTTAGTGTTTGAGCGCTTAATCAGCTGCTTGCACTGTATGCTTCCCGGGAAGCTGAGAATGTTTCGGAGTGTTCTATTGTCTGCTGGGGTAATAATATAGTGTAAAGCCTATTGAGCCTGCTGTTGAGCGGGGATATGTACTGTACAAATGCTATATTATTATCTACTTTCGTACATTAAACTTCTTTGGTGATGTCCCTTGACCCCACCACACTACCTCGTGTTTTGTACTATAATAATAAACATTGACATTGTGCTTGTGTAAGTACAACATGCGGATAACTTTAGAACGACAGATGTACGCCATTGGTCGATATTTATAGTAACAACCATCTTGTTTGACGTCATTGAGGGATTCCCACTTTGTTGTTGTTCACGGTGGCAACACTACCGCAAAGCACAATTGCAGTATTTTTAAAGCCTGTAGCCTACAGTGGCGTGATGGCGGAATGGTTAGCGCGCTTGTCTCCAAAGCAAAAAGTCCAGGTTCGAGCCTCAGTTTGGCAACGGATTTTTTTTTCGCCCACCCACCTCTAATGGATGTCTGACTTCGAGTTGGGAAGTAAAGGGAAGTCAAACAAGATGGTTGTTACTATAAATATCGGCCAATGGGCGCACATCTGTCGGTCTAAAGTTATCCGCGTGTGTGTGTACACTGTATCGCGAGATAATCATGAGGAATGCGATTGTTTGTAATGTAAACCAAGGGAAGCAAGTAGAGTATTGACAAATTTATCGTTTTTAAAAGTCTAGTAGTTTCCCTTTAAACATAGCTTTTACATTTTTGTTCGAAAACGATATTTTGATTTGTATATTCCGTGTCAACTAAATGGTTGGCTGCGTCGAATCCTACTCCATTGAACCATAACTCATACAAACTGCATTCACTAGTGCGCTAAATGCATGCAGATAAAAAATAAAACCTAGTATTAAAAATTAGGCTCGTAGACAATTTTTGTAAGAATTTGTTTTGTTTTCTTGGCTAGATCTAAAGGATTGTTGGCCATCTTGAAGGTGTGCCTGTGACTTGAAATCTGTATACCAACAAAGCATGAATGGGGAAACTATGATTTAAAAAAAAACACACTTTTTATAAAGATTTATTGCATGAGTTTTCGACCACGATTTTTCTTGAAACTGAAATTGACATATTGAAATTATGATGAGTTCAAAGAGTGATTATTATAACTGGACAATACTTGGTAATTTCATTGATAGTATAAATCATGGTCCACAACCATAAAGGATACAATAATTGTTAATACTACACATGAACCTGGTGTCTGCGAACTAAATTGATCTGGACCAAAAAATATTAAATGACCAGTCAGTTGGTAAATTGGCTTCATTGAAAGGAGTCTCGAATGAAAATGAAATGTCAATCGGAGTCAGAGTGGGGAATTAAAAGATAAAAATCTGGTTTCTTATATCTTTAATCACGCTAATTATACGTGCTGTCCATATATCTCCCTCCGCGAAATAAACCCCAAACAAGACGATAAGTCTAATAATGTATACATATAATTATTTTGCAAAGGGATTAGAAATCCACGATTCGACTGGACAAACATTAATAAACTGCATTTATATATTCCATCCATGGCGTTGTCAGAATAGAGATGACATTGGCTTTGTTTTTCAACTTCGCAATCAGAAAAAGCAAAAGATTTAAAGGCGTTTGCTAGATCTAGCATAGAATTGTATTATGATATCCTTGACCATGTGTTCGGTTCTTACGTAATTCCGATTTACATTGGAGCGCATCATTTTGATACTGTTGTATGTGGTAGACACTTTGTTGTTGCACACAGATGATCAGCGTTCGATTCTCCTGTGGACAGAGTTTTTCGGAGGAATACTGGTCTTAGTGCGGGGACGGTGTATCCATCTCAGCCCGACATGGCCCTGACAAGCAGGGTCGAAGCCTGTCTCCTAACTGATAGAGGTGGGTAAAATCCGGATAATCTATAGGATAACCAGATAATTCTCAATGAAACATTATCCGAATTCAGACTCTTAACTCTCTTTCTTCTTGACCTGTTTGCCAAAGTGGGTGCGCCCATTTGTTGAAATGATGCTACCCGCCGTTTGTCGAAGTGGTTCTAACCTATTTGCCGAAGCAGTTCATATCATATTATTTGCCGAAGATGTGCACTAAGATAGTATCCGGATTTTGCTAAAGCGACTCATTGCCCAGCCCTACTAACTGATCTTTATTTCGTCGACGGGGGCGTTAAAACACCTATGTTAAGAAACTTTGCAGGGCACTATAAGATCAGTGAAGTTCTCTGTCTTATTTTAAGGGGGTTTTGTTTGTGTGCTGGTGAATATAATACTTCCGTGATCCCTGTACAGAGGTAATTCAATGTTGTCCCATGATTGGAAGACTGTGTTTCAACAACTGATTCTTGTACATAGGTAATTCAATGTTGTCCCATGATTGGAAGACTGTGTTTCAACAACTGATCCCTGTACAGAGGTAATTCAATGTTGTCCCATAGAAGACTGTGTTGCAACAACTGATCCTTGTACATAGGTAATTCAATGATGTCCCATGATTGGAAGACTGTGTTTCAACAACTGATCCTTGTACAGAGGTAATTCAATGTTGTCCCATGGAAGACTGTGTTGCAACAACTCAGACACAGATTCGTCTCTTGTGGTCCATCTCAGTCGACGCGCAGTCATTTAAAAAAAAGTTTTGCAACCATTTTGCTCGTCTATATTTCTTTCTTTCTTTCTGTCTTTCTTTTTTCTTTCTTTTTTCTTTCTTTTTCTTTCTTTCTTTCTTTCTTTCTTTCTTTCTTTCTTTCTTTCTTTCTTTCTTTCTTTCTTTCTTTCTTTCTTTCGGCTCTTTTCTTTTCTTTTTCTTTTTTTTATCTGTTCTATTCTTGAAGTCTTGAAGTTAGTAGGCAATAGCCTTGCTAAAAAATCTATGACAAGTCAGGACATAAGAGCTACTCATTTTGGATTGTCAGAAATACGAAGTCAAAAACCTCAGAAAAAATATGTTTTCCAATCAGCGCTGTCTACCCCAGTTTGACATTCTTTACAAACATTACAAGAGTTACTTCGTGTATCTTATCCGTGTTCTCGCTATTTCTGCGAAACAACAATGCACGTAATGCTTTCTGCTCCTGGAGAACCTTCAGACTAGAACCCATCGATCATTTCTTTTACATGCAAATAACACTGGGGCGGTGCAGCCATTTTGATTTAATAATAAAGCTGTTACGAGTTGCTCCAATAATCGCTACAAATCGAGTGCACGGACCGAATTGGATTATGGATGGGTTGTGAACTCGATAGTTCGGAAAAAGTGTTCTTTTTTCTATTGCTCAGCGCAGGTTGTAGAAAGTTTTGTCATCAAACCTGTTGAGACAGTTCGATACATTTAAGGTATGAAACTGGTCAGTGCACGCTATACAAAATGTTCTTCTGCTTTGCTTGTCTTCTTCAAGTGTCATGTCTGGAGCAGACACTGAGGATCGTGGTACCCCACTCCTTCCTGTTGTCTGTCTTCTTCATCAGCTCGGTTTTTCTTGTCCATGTGTTATTTGTTGCAAAGTTGTTCAGGTCATCTGTACGTTGTTCTTTGTCTTCTTCTGCTCTTCTTTTCCTCTATCTTTCCACACAGAAGCGGTTTCTCTAGTCCATCTAATCTATTTATTTGGCCAAAGAACCTCAGTTGATCATTTCCAATGGTTGTGATTATTGATATTTCACAACCTGCTATGTGGAGCACTTCTCTATATGTGGCGGAATCAGGCGCCCGTCAATTTTTAGGCATATATGGGGCTATTGGTATCATCTTAAGGCTGTTAATTTTGCCTTGCTTTTGGTAAAAAAAATATCTATCTTTTTTTTAATAGAAGTCGAAATATTTGCAACTGAAGGAGGTCAGGGTCGCCTGTTTTCAGAGATGACATTAACGAGAAATTGGTAAATTCCATAGCTTGAGAGCCTTTAGAAACTGAAAATTGACATGTTTGTGTTTTTAATCAATGGGTTTTGTTCAGTAAAATCCACTCCTAAATGTTTTTAAGAGAGGTGGGGACACCCCAAAGATCCAAATTCAGCACAAAATTATGGATTTTGAGTTGTAAGCATTTTTAGCTTCTTCCGCCTCTCTTACAACTATCTCATACCCTTAGAACCACATAAAGCCTTATTTCTTCCCATACCGGACATGTTTGTTGCTACTATTTCCTCATAAAGTAAATCTTATATTTTCCTTAACGCCCGTTTTCTCAAAACGCGGTCTTTCTATATTATTTCTTTGAAAGGTTCATTGTTCATATCTTTTCATCCAATCTTCATCACATTTTTACAGAATGAAGAAAAGATGTAATACTAAAAATCTATTTGTTGAATTTTTGATATATGGAATAGTTTTTTGTTGGTGGTGTCTGGAGTGTGGATTTTCACGGATTTTTTGCAAACTTGAATACAACCTCAGAAAAAAAAATCATAACAATTTCTCTTATTCGTTTAGAAAAAAATCAAAAGACAAATTTGTAGATCGAATGTTAGTTAACTTGCATGCAAAGGAACAATCTTTTTCCATGAAAAATAAGTACGGTATTCATTACGTAAGACATGTCAATAAAATCCGACATGGCCGCCATAACCATGGAAACGAAACTTTTTTCTCAAATTTGATTGCGATTTTAAGACTCCTTACTATGCTTGTTATATGTGTGAAATTTGGTACAATTTGCTCCTTTAATAAGCGAGATAGCCTTCAGGTGTAGGCCCCCCCCCCCTTTAAATGGATGTAAAAGGTGTTGAGCCATAAAAAAAAAAGAAAATTAGAAGAATATTTTGTACTACGGTCAGAAAAAAGCCATTCTTTTTGGTACCATCATTTTACCGAGTGCCTGATTTCACCAAGACGCCTCACATATTGTTTGTTTTCCTCTCTGTCCATGAAATTCTGAGTACCATTTTTCGTCGGCCTCCAGTCTTCTCTCCGTGCCCTTGTTTAGACAGAGTCCAGCTCTTGTATCTTTACGGAAGGACTGGCCGCGTTTACGCTGTCGGGTTTCTTATTTATTCTGATATCTGATTTTCTTCATCAAATTAGGCCCGCAAATCCATTCTGGTGTATCTTTCTCCTCGCGTGAAAAAAACAACAACCTTAAGCCGTAATATGCGGTAGCTTTCCAATTGGCTGTTTTCAATTTTTTTTTCAATTGTGGTAAAAGTTTTACGGCACTTGCAACACAATAAGGTCATATAAGTGCCGAAGATTAGAGGTGTTACAAGAGAGAAACAATAAAAACAAAAAAGAAGAAGGGGAGACAAAGACGATAGATTTTTTTTATAGGAAAGAAGGAGCAAACCACACCAGAGCACCCACCAACCACCCACATCCAACCGGAATCCATAGGAACTAGAAAAAAGAACTTGTTTTAACTATGGAGGATTTGACCAAATTGTGCCACAGGACCTACAGAGATTTGACAATATTGAGTGCTTATCCCAGACACCGCCGTGCACAGTAGCTTCCAGTTGAGTCTCACATTAGCGAACACATTGAATGCTTCCAGGAACAAACAGGACTTGTCATATAACAATGAAGTGTGTGGCGACATGTTGAAACCAGGCACTTCTAAAAAAATGTGCTTATAAGCTAGTCTGCCAGGCTGAGATTGGCAGCACCATGCAATTATATCCGCCAACAGTCATGGCAGCATTGACCGCTTGGTTCACCGACCACAGGGAAGAGGAAGGCACCACATCACACACAATGGAAAAACTGAGGGAAGCTGGTGTCTCAAAAGGGTCGGAGAGAGACAGCAACCTGCGTGGAAAAGCCAGAAGAATATCCAACCAGCTGTTAACTGGCACGATCAGCAAGCTAACCCTTTCAGGGATCCTGGAGAGGAGTGAGGAGCAGCTATGGCATTGCGCCGCCTGCAATGATGCCTGTATTCTCCAAACAAGTAAGTAAGTAAGCTCATCCAAATAATGAAATCGAAGAAACCGGCATTTTATTTTGCCCTTTTTTCTCCCGTGGGACAATTTTTACCGATTTTTTTTTCGTAGTCAACACTTTTTATGCCTATTTAAAAACATATTTCTGGGTAGATTTTACTTTTTTTTAAATAATTGCAAATGAGAAAGAAATAAACAAAACAAAAATAACGTTGACAAAAGGCACACAGATATTATATAAATTTACAGTTTCCAAGGATACTCAAGCCGTGGAAGTCACCAAACTTTGGCGGCCATTGTCTCGCTTATGTGACATCAGATACCAACTGACCCATACTTCCTTCGTTTCTATTCAAGATGGATGATTAAGTTTTGTTCTTCAAACAGGCTTTAAGAATATTAAACCAACAACCTCATATTATTTCTATTGTTTTAAAATATTACCATGCACAGAAATTGAGGAGCTCCTGATTCGACCGTGTGTGACACATTTTTTTCTCAGTTAAAGTAAACTTAAGGCCAACACCCCCGGGGTCAGCTCAGGTGCTCAAAGTGGAATCACCATCCGACTGAACTCACCTGGCACCTGCCATGAGAACAAACGAAAAATGATACGCCGATACCGGGTCAATTTAGGTAATTGACCGTGGACCAAGTGGGACTGTTGTTTACATCTCTGCTTGCTCTGACGACTTTGTCCAGATTTACTGTATCGTTTCTGGTTCCCAGACTGCCAGATTGGGTGGGGTTTTTCTTAGGTTGTGCTGGATTTCCATCTTAACGATTTGGTTTTTGCTCTCTGTCATCACTGCTTGTGGTGTTCTTTCTTTCTTTTTTCTTTCTTTCTTTCTTTCTTTCTCCCCCCCCCCTCTCTCATTCTCTCTCTTTCTTTCTCTCTCTATCTCTCTCTTTCTTTCTCTCTCTCTCTCTCTCTCTCTCTCTCTCTCTCTCTCTCTCTCTCTCTCACACACACACACACACACACACACACACACACACACTCACACACACACACCCACCCACCCACACACCCACACACTCACACAAATACACGCACACACACAGAGTCATTCCTCTCACCTCCTCGCTCCCTCCCTCTCTCTCTCTCTCTCTCTCTCTCTCTCTCTCTCTCGCTCTCTCTCTCAATATTTTTTGTTTTATATCCCCTTTATTTACAACAGTTCAAAAGTACAAAATAATATTACCAAGGAGGCAATTATTACCCCAGAAGTAAAAAGAATTCCAAACCTGCGGAGAATTATGCTGTCTTTTGTTCTTTGGAAAAAATTACCCTCCAAAGGTAGAATATATCATGGGAGCAAGTGTTATAGTGTGGACTGGTAATGTCTTCTGTTGCGGTACGATGCAGCAGAAGTGATGTGCGATGTTCCATGGCCGTTTTTTTCTCTTCTCTGATGGTATCTTCGCTTCCCTCAAGACAATCGCTTTGTTTCTTTGCTGTATGGAGGAGATGGTGATGATGGAAACAGCACAGGGCACTAAGAGGTTTATTTGTTGATTTTTATTTTTGTGTGTGTGTGGGGGGGGGGGGGGTTGGAAGGTTGAGTATATATACACTGTGTGTCTGTGTGTCTGTTTGTCTGTCTGAAGGTGTGTGTATCTCTGTGCATGTGTGTGTGTGTGTATGTCTGTGTCTGTCTGTCTGTCTTTTCTGAACGTATAAATGTAGAAATACTAGCTGGGCCTCCTTTCGAAGAAAGGAATGATCTGTGCATTAATATCAATTGAAAGTCATTGGCCTACTATATTTACACTCTGCTGGAATGGAGCAATAAATCCTGAGAGATGCAAAAAAAAAATAGAAGGTTTAGATATAGTGATGTATAGATTGATTCTCTATTCCACTTTCGTGGTTGTACACTCCATGATTTCGAAGGTGAGGAAACTGTGCGCACGGTTATTGAACGGAAACCTCACTTGTTTACAATGGCGTCTTAGAAGACGGACTTTCCCAAGATTAGATCTAAACGAAACTAACGGAAAACTGAATATTAAACCATAGTGACTTCAGGCTCCTCAATAAAACTGTGCACCTTTTAAATGATTCAAAACCATCATTAATTTGGTCAAATTCCACAGTTAAGTGGTTCCGGAGTTTTAGGGGGCCAAAGTGAAAAACTTTCACAAATATAAAATGTATAGATACACACACCTCTACACACATACACATTCACATACACAAACACACACACACACACACACACACACACACACACACACACCTCTACACAAATACACATTCACACACACACACACACACACACACACACACACACACACACACACACACTCACACACATTCACACACATTCACACACACTCACACATCCGTTTCTACTCAGAGCAATATTTGACTGATCGGGTAAAAGTTTTACGGCTCTATCGGACGAGTTTTAGGATAATCTTGCATTTCAGTACAGTGCAAAGAACCATACCTATGCTAAGAACGCCAGGTGGTCCCACGGAACATTTGTGAGGCAGCGTGGTGGAATCAGGCTGTCGTCAATTTTTGGGCAATTAGAGTTATTGGTATTATCTTAAAGCTTGATCACTTGTCTTTATTTGGATGAGAAAAATATCCATTTATCTTAAATACAAGTCGAGATATTAGCGAATGAACGAGGTGGGGGTCACCTGTTTTCAGACGTAAAATTAGTGAGAAAATGGTTGCCAAAGATTAGTTATTTCCCTAGCTTAAGAGTCCGTGGTAACTGAAATTTTTATATATTTTTTTTTGTACCTTTAATCAACGTTTTTCAGAAAAATCCACACAGAAATGAGTTCTTTAGTGGGCATGAAGAAAGGTGTTGAGCCAAAAAAACAAAAATTTGATACAAATTCAAAAACCTGCTGAAAAATGCAAGTTTCTCCACTTTGATTATTTTGACGAGAGCCTGATTCCACCACGCTGCCTCACATTTGCGTCACGACACGGTAGAATCAGGCGTTCGTCAGTTTTTGGGGCACAATATTGAGTTATTGGTATCATTTTGAAGCCTGTGGATTTGTCTTGCGTTTGATGAAAAGAAAATACCCATCAATCTTGAACAGGAGTTGAGGTATTTGTAATTGAACGAGGTGGGGGCGCCTGGTTTCACAGGTGAAATTAGCGCGAAAATGGCTGACAAAAACTGATGAATTCCAAAGCTTAAAGGTTCTTTAATGCTGCAAATTGACATTTTTTTGTGTGTATTTGATGAACGTTTTACAGCAAAATCCAACCAGAAATGTGTTTTTAAATGGACATGAAACGCGTTAATTTGAACAAGAGAAAACCTTAATTTTTAAAGCTCTATAGAAATTGGCCAAAGGCGGCAAAAAATGCTGGTTTCTTCGATTTGATTATTTTTGACGAGTGATTGATTTCTACACAATGCCACGCATTAATTAGGACATCTTCATTAGCCTAAATTAATACATCTTTTTTGCCAATTCTTCAAGACATAAAAATTACATTCTAGACGTTTCTTTTTGCTCTATTTAATGTTTTTATTTTCTCTAATTAACATTGTATTTTGTTCAATTCTCGTGCCACCGAAAAAGTTTACCCTACATCTCGCAAAGCTTGTAAGTGTCGCAAACCACTTACAAAGCTACACATACCAACAAACAAAAAAACAAACAAACGCAACTGTCCTGTCTCTGTATTCCCAATCATTCCCTGATTGGTCTGTCTCGTTGTCTTTCTCCTTTCACCTGGCAGACAAAGAGGCTTACCCTCCGAGAAGTTGTACCGTCTGTGTGGCAAAAGGAGATTAGTTTTAGCCCTTTTCCCCCTTGCTCATTCTTTAGCATTACTATTCTCTTGTCTTGTTGGAGTGGGATGTTGATGCACTTTTCCCTCTTTGATTTATCGTCATTTTTCTTTGTCAGCCTTCGTTGCTTTTGAAGTTATAATTGGAGGTATCCATAAAATCTAGAAAGTCAATCTGCACTGAGAGGGACGGCTACAGGGCCTACATACAAACTAAGATATCGATTTAAAAACAAAAAACAAAAAATACCCCCCTCTCCCATCATCATCCTCATCATCTTCATCATCATCAAGAAGAAGAAGAAGAAGAAGAAGAAGAAGAAGAAGAAGAAGAAGAAGAAGAACAACAACAACAACAACAACAACAACAACAACAACAACAACAACAACCACTACAACTGGTCCACAACGTGACAAGACAAAAGCTTAGACGACCTTCCCCCCACCCCTGCTCCTTTGGGACAGAGAAAAAAGAGGAGGGTCTCAGACATATGTGGCACAGCTGGCTAGAGGTGGAGAAGATCGCCCAAAACAGAGACAGCTGGAGAAGTCTGCTTGGCGGCATATACTTACCCAATACCAAGGTGAAACAGGCGAATTATGATGAATGACACTGTCAATCCAATCCATTTGAGTAAGTCGTGACCAGCCACCTTTTTCTCCATGATTGGACAAAAGCTACCATTTTGACACAAATCTATCAAATTCGACTAAATTCGATTGTGACCTTCAAAATCAAACGTGTTCGTTTTTCAAGGCTGCGAGTCGTATCGGTCGTACTGCACCAAAATGGTAGTTTTTGCTTCTTCGTGGATGTAAATCTGCTGGCACCGAATGAGTTCGATCGTCAGTGTTCACTGGGTACATGCATAAGAGTGACCTGTTCCTGGAAGGAAGGTAGGAAGGCTTTCAGATACTTGTTTTTCGCCCCAACTTGTCGGCGGAGGCACTTAGCTGTACGATTAAAAGCAACGGAGTTAACAAAATTTCCATGCCCATCTTTCTTGATAGTTCTCTCTCTCTCTGTCTCTATTTATCTCTGTCTGTCCCCCCCCCCCCCTTCTCTCTCTCTTTCTCTCTCTCTCTCTCTGTCTCTCTCCCTCTCTCTGTCTCTGTCTCTGTCTGTCTGTCTGTCTGTCTGTCTGTCTGTCTGTCTGTCTCTCTCTCTCTCTCTCTCTCTCTCTCTCTCTCTCTCTCTCTCTCTCTCTCTCTACCTCTCTCGTAGAAGAGCAAAAAAAAGTGGTGAAAGGAAGGATATAAAAGAGGGCCACGGGGATGAGAGGGAGGAGAATAAGAAGGGACAGAAGAGGAGGAGAAAGGGCTGACGAGGAGGAGAAAGAGGATGTTTAGAGAAGGAGGAAGAGGATGAGGAGAAGGAGGGCGAGAGAATTAATAGGGGAAGGAGGAGTAGGACGAGGACTGGGAAGAGGAAGGAAAACAAGTGAAAATCTGAATGTTTGGGCAAATATCCGTCCGCACAATATATTGTGGCATTCGCCTTGTCGCTAGCTTAGAATTACAAAGTTCTATTTCCCCAGTGCCTAGTTTTGAGAAATTGTAAGTAAAATATTTTGAGTTTCGCAATATCATTTAATATGTCAATCTTTTTCGAATGCAGAACTTTAAATAGCTTGATGACGACTCAGAATAATGTTACGATTTGATTGAACAGATAGGATAGAGCATTCGATTTCTAGTATCATTGTATTAGTAACTCAAAACAGCCAAAAATGACCAATAGAACTTTAGAATTCTGAGGTAGCGAAGTGTCCACCCAGGCGATGTATTGCGGTATTTGCCAAACATAAACTTGGTCTGTCGAGTCAAAGATACGTGCCGGAGACAGCTAGGCCCCAGCAGGGCTCATTGTGTACACATACCACTTCGAGAAGTACTTCCGTTTACCACGAGCACGGACGCCCGTCGGCCATATTGATGTTGCCATCGCTTCCGGATCAAAGAGTGGGATGAAAAGGTTGTCTTAGGGAAGTACGCGCCGGAAGAGCGATGTTGTCGATACACAAAGTGGCTGGCATGTACCGGGGAGATGTTCAGGAAACATCACTTCGTTTACTGATACAAACAGTTTAGACAGTTGGACCAGGTCAGTTGGAAGGCGGTGCCCTCCCCCCTCTCTCCCTCGCTCCACGGGACGTATAAACTTACGCTTGGCTACCCTTCCCATGTACTCCCTTACCATCGGACGCATACACGCACAATAGATGGTTTGCCAATTTCTCCCCCCCCCCCCCCCCACCCTGCGGGACGTATAGATTTACTCTCAGCTCCCATCCCCCCCTCCTTTCTCCCTTTTCCCCCATGCAACCTGACCACAAACACTCGCACTCCGCCCCCCCCCCTTTCCCTCCCCCGAAGAAGTACGTTTCAGGTCAAAATTCTTCATCCAACTTCAGATATCTGATTTTTCGGACTCCTGATCAAAATCGTGAGATGACGTGTTGGGGGGTTCGAGGCTCAGTTCCGTCCGACGTTATGTCCTTGAGAAAAAAATCACTTTTTAAACAAATGCCGCCTTTCCGGCAATTGAGGGCAAGCGAGGCAGGGGAAGGCTCAGAACAACATACTTAGGGAACCTACACAACAGGGAAAGATCAGGGAAACGTAGTAGCTATTTTGAGAGCATCCAAGCAAGGGAATGAATGGAGAACCATGATCGTCGATGTCTGTCGCATATCTGGCACTGGATGATGATGCCTTTCGGCCCGTCCTGTCCGGGATGGACATTGCATTCAAACGCCCCACCTCTTATAACCTTAGTGCTGCAAGGGTCGTAAAACCTAAAAAACCCAAAACCAATGCAGTTTTCGTATCGAGTCTGTCTGCGAAGATGTATTTCCCTCAGCTCAGCCAGGGGGAGGGGGGGGGGGTTAGCTCTGGTCGAGAGATGAGGACGGTGTGAGCAGCCCGCCTCTCTATTGACCAAAACTGTCGATATGTTGTTGGAGGGCTACATCCTGCAGTGGACGAGCAACACTTACAAAAAAAGAAAGAGTAAAAAGAAAGAAAGAAAGAAAGAAAGAAAGAAAGAATGAGTAAAAAGGAAGAAAGAAAAAAGAAAGAAAAAAAGAAAAAAATGAAAGAAAGAAGGAAAAAAATGAAAGAATGGAAGACAGAAAGAAAAAAAAATGAAAGAATGAAAGAATTGAAGAAAGAAACAAACAATGGGAAAAAATGGAAAAAAAGAAAAAAAATGAAACATCGATAGGGATGTAAAATAGGATACACAATCAGTTTCTACACTTGCATCATAGAAAGAGCTTGTCTCAAAGACTCCTTTGGTGAAGTCACACTCTCACCATGCAGTGATATTTACGACCTATTATCACGTAACCCGATTCCACGCCAAACGATGCACCTGGTGAAACTGTTAAAGAACAACAAGAAACTCGTAATATAGAACGTTACATTTTTTTAACTAAAAAGAAAATACGGCAAGTGAACACTTTTTTTGTGGCATGGAACATATTTTTTCAGAGAAGGTAAAGAAGGAGATTAACCAGGAAGCTCCCTTTAAACTTTTCTGTTACGTGGGACTTCCGTCCTTTCCTTTCCTCCCCCTCCCCCCACCCCCCTTCATCTATCCTCGTCTGTTTTTGTCTGAATTCCACGAGAACGCATCTATAAAAACCACGAAAGACTGCTGCAAAAACGTTGTAAAAGCGCCACTTCCTCGTTAAGTGCACTCGTGGTGAAGCCACTCACATCCGTTTCTGTTCAAAACTTCACACAGATACCCATTAACTTATTATATCATTTTTTTGGTCGTGTTGTGATGTGCAAAGAGATTAAGTAGTGACAAACAACATTCCTCCCGCTAAGCCGGGAAACTTGCTTGTGACGTTTAAGTTCCGCTAAATTTAGCAGCGTTTCTGAAGTTTCATAGGTTTAAAGCAGTACCGGTTAAAACGTTTCCAAAAAAAAGAACCCCTCTCCTAAACACACACACACATAAAAGACAAAACAAAAACTCTAACTAAACCGAAACAAAACAAGACCCCTAAGAAACCCCAAAAGAAAACCTTTAAAAAAAATCAACCCTAAAACGTAATCCATAAAAACCAGAGTTTAGTAACAAAAACCAGAACCGAGTCATAATTTCCAAGCTGAGTTCAGATTATGGCTGATGTTGACGGCGACGATGACGATGAAGACGACGATGACAATGACGACGACTATGACGATGGCGATGACCATGACAAAAACGATGTTTCTATCCGGCTACCATTACCCTTACCAGTGCCACTTGCACCTGAATATACCAGTTGACCAGAAAAAAGTTCTTCCAAAAAAAGTCGATAGAAACGTTGTGAATAAAGGTTACGAATATCAAAGTTTTCAGAAACGTGGAACATCCATCAGGATTTATTATGTATTAAGGAATTCCATGTATTAATACCGATAAAATATGACAGCCTCGAATTTATAAGGCATCTTCCAGATTGCCTCAGTTTTGAGTCATTCACAAAGTGGCACGCTGAGTGAATTTGACAATGCAGGCGTTTTGACACTGCTCGTGGGAAATCTCTTGCGTGCCCTCCATCATGGTTTCTCTCTAGTCTTGGATACTTTCGAAGGTTTCCAACACACCTTGCCTTTCAAACACTCCCAACTGTGAATGTCCAGTGAACTCAGTTCCAGATTGTTTGGGGTCCAGTTGTGCTCAGTCGGAATGACTGTCCTGTAATTCATTCAAAATGGTTGCTGATATACCGCAGATCAGCTGTCATCATGATGAGTAGCCCCATCTTCCTGAAAGATCCACAGAAAGTCCCAACATTCTCCAGAACGATGACAGAATAACGAGGTATCGGCCAGAGTTCACCGAATCACGAACCCTCTCAAGAATGCGTTGTTTTTACACCTTGTGATACTCAGGGCTCTAGAATTCCATTTTCTTATATTCTATGAACCCAAAACCTTTCGAAACTTGCAGCCCATTTCAAAATTGATCTTTCGCTTGGATCATTATGTTTGTTACAGATATATATA
>NW_004798078.1:21729-23671 GCF_000002075.1 Aplysia californica | reverse complement strand
ATAATCAAGGAATGATGCATTGCAGATTCAAATCACGTCTGTGTTGGCCCAGAAATTGTTGGCTTACCTGGCACCTCCGCCAGGTAACGGCATCCACACACTAATCATGTTATCAGGGCGATGTAGTCGGCTAATAAAGATGAATTGCCAGTTTGCCCGTTGCCATAATTACCCAATTCGCCCTAACCAGCACCCTTTTCCTTACCATTTCTTACAACAGTACAGTCTCCTGTATACAGCTTACACAGTTCTTCCTGTCTTTCGCTTACCTTACGATCTATTCCATTTCCTCATTGGTCACTCGGAGGATGAGCACACCTACTGCTGATGAAACAACACACGCAACAACGCACATAACAACACGCACGAACATCAATGGTTAGAAGTGCATAATGTGCTTAGTATCTCAGCTGAGTGCTCCTGTCTAGCACTTACTCCGATTTCTGGCGCAGCTGTTTAGGGTGTTGATACTGTTTATCTTCCATTTGAGCCGAAAGTTGTTCCAATTAATAGGCTGCACCGATGTTCCCTAGAATTTCAGTTTCCCCTATTATTGTTTATATTACTGTTCATTTATATCATGGGGGTGACTTTGAGCCTGTTTATGAGTGCAAGCCTACTGTTATATTATTATTATTATTATTATTATTATTATTATTATTATTATTATTATTATTATTATTATTATTATTATTATTATTATTATGGCTGTGTACAGAGATGTGTGAGTAAGAAAGGATGTGTGTAGGAAGAGTGGGTGTGGGTGTGTGTGTGTATGGATGTGCACATGTGCGTGTGTATTTATGCGTGTGTGTGTGTGTGTGTGTATGTGTGTGTGTGTGTGTGTGTGTGTGTGTGTGTGTGTGTGTGTGTGTGTGTGTGTGTGTGTGTGTGTGTGTATACGTGGTGAAACACCAAACCAATGTGCCAGGATCTGGATTGTGAAGATGTGTTTTATCTTATCTTATCTTATCTTATCTTATCTTATCTTATCTTATCTTATCTTATCTTATTTTATCTTATCTTATACTGTAGCTTGTTCACTTTCGTCTGCCCACGGTAAGAACGTAAAAAGAACAACTCGCTCAGTGTAATCCTCTCTGGTCTTTGCAAGTGTGTTGAAACGTTGGATAACCATCAGAATCTAAAGCACATTGACGAAAAACCACTGCAAACTAAGGTTCTGACATGTTATTTTTTTATGTTATCCTTAAGAGGGTTAAAAAGACAGGGAATTTACTACGTGCACCTGAAATATTAAAGCAGGTTGAACTACTTTCATCAACACCGCACTTTAGCACATGTCTTTGAAACACGGTCCAAAAGACAGGTGAGTACTTTTCTAGACTCACGTTGAGACGTCTAGACACTCTTGGGATAAAATCGTAAAGCTTACTCTGGAATTTGGGGGCAGGGTGGTGTCGCTGTCTCAAAATGAGCAATTTATAAGCAAGGTTGCTGTAAACTATTTCTTCTTGTGATCCTGTGTAAGCACCCTACCTGCGGTGTTTTACATAGGGCTCAAATAATACTTTTTAGAAAATTACTGGATCAAGATTTTTAAAGCACATAATATTTTTGTTTGATTGATGGCTCATAGGAGGGCCATGCAAAATTACGTGAGCACCGGCAAATTAATAAATGAGTTAGAATTTTTCTTAACGCGGACAGACGAAAGTAAACAAGCTATAATAACTCTCGACCTCGCTATACGGTGCTTTCAAATATATTTACATCATACTTGGAAAATATACAAGATAGAGCAAAGCTCTTGATTTGATTTGCAAAGCATCGTCCGTTTCTTCTTTCCTTCTGCCTTTATCCCATTTACTTCACTCTTCCTTCCATCTCTTAAACTTTCATTTTTCCTTCCATTTTTCCTTTTTTTGTCCTCACTTCTATCTTTCTTTTCTATTCCCTCACTTTTATCTTTCTTTCCTTC
>NW_004798078.1:14229-16729 GCF_000002075.1 Aplysia californica | reverse complement strand
CTCAACTCAAGTACATGTAGTTCATAGACTGCACACTCATACAGCAAGGTGTAATGAGTTGTCCGTTTCTTTAGAATAACATTGCACAGCAATTTTTTTTAAAGATGTACGTATCATAGTATTAGTTTTCTCACGTTTTGGGTATACATAAAGCCATACTGTAACTATTTAGAAAACCGCTTGTCGGTCGAAAAGGAGAAGTTTTAGTTTAGTTTTTTGGTTTGTGAGAGGAAGGGAGGGGGGGGGAGGTGTTCGCCCGGTGTCAGGGGTGAATTATCAACAAGAAAATGGCTGCTAAAGTTTGGTGCCTTCCAAGGTTTGAGTGCCCTTGGAAACTTCAATAAATATACATTTTATGTGTCTTTGGTGAACGTCTTTCAGAAAACTCCATCCAGAAAAGTGATTTTGAATAGACATAACAGGTGTTTCAAAATTTTAAAAATAGAAAGGATGAACATTGCCCGAAGGAAGGAAAAATGTCGATTTCTTCTATTAATTATTTTGACGAGCGCCTGATTTCACCACGGTGGCACACAACTGTGTTTGTTGAAAGATGAGACGAGAAGGCGAGGAGAAAACAAGGTGAGGGCAAAACAGCACTATGTAGACGGAAAAGACAGATAAAGTGGAACAAAGAGAGGGGTAAAAGAGAGAGAGAGAGGAAAGAGAGAGAGAGAGAGGTAAGAGAGAGAGAGAGGTAAGAGAGGGAGAGAGAGGTAAGAGAGAGAGGTAAGAGAGAGAGAGAGAGAGAGAGAGAGAGAGAGAGAGAGAGAGAGATGGGGGAGGGGGGAGGCAGGGCAGTGAGCAACCTTCAAAACACTTCAACGTGGCAAAGGAGGAAGAAATGTTACAACAAATTCCGTCTCGTATTTTTTAAAGGCCTGCCTTTTTTCCTCGAGTCATGTCGAGGCCACCTTGAGTATCACATTTTCTGTTAGTTATTATTTTATTATATATATATATATATTCACACATTTTCCCCCTTCTCACAAATCTACCTCATCTTTGGACATGCTCAAGGGCGGGCCTGTGTCGCCCTAGGCTTATAAGACCAATTTGCTACAGGATAATCAGTTTTACCTTAAGAAGCCCATATGGTCCGCTCGCTGATAAAAACAATTAGGAAAAGACAAATGCAGTTTCTTGGACGCCTGAACAGATATAAAGTGCTAGGACATCTAGCTCTCTCTGGCAAGATTAAAGGCTAACGAGTCAGAGGTAGAAACAGTGCAACCTGCTTGAGGAGCCTAAACAGATGGTTGGCCCTGAAAGGTCGGGATAATGTAGGTTTTTTTGTGTGTTTTTATTTTTATTTTTTTTAAGCATCCAAGCAGAGGAGGGAGTGGAGAATCAGGGTGGCCGATGTTTGTTGCATATCTGACACTTTATGACAATGATGTTGATGATGATGATGATGATGATGATGGTATGTTCCTGATGAATCCCTTGATCGGGCGAAACGTTGAACTTTAATATAAAGTTGTTGTTTTTATTTGCGATATTCAAGGATTTTCGGAAATGATTTTTTACACCTTTCCACCCAGTTTTGTCACTTTTCTTTAGTTTCACTCTCGAACACCTGTGTCAAACAATTTTTATCCAGACGTATGTTTTCTTCACATTTAATTTGTAAACGATTTTTATCCAATTTTGCCCTCTCCAAAGCGCCGTTCTATATGGAAATTTTCAAAAGGTCACTTTGGCAGCTTTTTGCGCGAAGAGGTTTCCCAGGATAACAAGAAAAATGATCGTATTTTCAAAGATGAAATAAAGAGCCCGCTCCAAAAGAGTTCAAACAGAGATAAAGAAAGCAAGAAGTACGAGGAGTCCACTGGAAAACCGCGCAATGTCACGAAAAGGAACTGGCGAGGAAATACATTTGGGAAAGACGATTATAGACCCACGACGTCATTTCTGCACAACTTTTTGTTTAAACGAATAAATTTTGTTAGGTGAATGGGAAACCCAACGGAAGTTATAAACCTGCAGTCGGAAAGAAAAGAAATTACGAACCTACATGCTATTTTTTAAAGATTCTAGTTATTTATTGTTGTTCTTTTTGGGGGGTTTTTCGTTTGTTTTTGGTACGATTTCCATTTTTGTTACTTTGCCCGTTTTTCCAGTGGACGCCTCATGCTCTCAAAGTCTGGCAGGGTTTGTCCACCAATGTGGAAAGATCCATTTGTGTCCGCACACCTCTCTTCACGCACTCATCATGCGACATGGGAGTATTCTATGGGAAGGCGTGTCCACAGCTCAAAGATAAATGTTGAGAGGAGGCAGTCTGGCTGCTCACCTCCCCCCCCCCCCAAAAAAAAACCCGTCCACACACCCTTCCTTTTTTCTCCTTTCTCCTTCTGTCTTTTTGTCTTGCTCCAAATATCTGCCCACCTTTCTTTTTTCTCCAAAAAACACTCCCACCCCTTCTCTCTCTCATTCATTCTATCTGTCTGTCTGTCTGTCTGTCTGTCTGTCTGTCTGTCTGTCTGTCTGTCTGTCT
>NW_004798078.1:12739-13949 GCF_000002075.1 Aplysia californica | reverse complement strand
TCTCTCTCTCTCTCTGTCTGTCTCTCTGCGTGCGTGTGTGTGCGAACGTACGTACGTGTCCAAGAGCGCGCCGCGTCATGCGTGTGAGCGTCGTATGTTAACGTTTAGCTGTGAATAAAATCATCTCTGAAATGATTTAATATCCCCCCATCCCCCCCAAAAAAAACAAAAAAAACCCCCCAAAAAAACCCCATCTATAAATATAGTGCAGGAACAAAGCAAAACAATAAAATCTCAGACGTAAGATCCAGAATCTGCACACGTCAGATACTCCGTTTATTATTGCGCGAGAGAAGGATGAATGAGAGCAATAGGTCTTGTTCGTTGTTTATGAGCCCCTTGCTTACCTGGATTGACCACCTTTGTCTACCTGCAGATTAACCCTTTCATTCACTGCAGGTGACAGGAGACAAACTGCTTGATGCTTACTGTCAGTGGAAAACTCGGCGAAAACAATCAGTTTGAGAAGCTTTCTATCAGGGAAGACAGATTCCAACTTCAATCCACCCCCTTTCGGTCGAATTAAATAATTAGGCCTAAATAAAAATAAAACAAACTGAACAAGTAAGCAGGTAAAATGAAGTAAAATGATATATAAACTAATAAATGAATTAAACACTGAGATGAAAAATAACGCATTTAAAAAGATAAACATGTTTAAAACAATCGACAAATAAAACCAATTATGACGAGTAAAATCATTTTAAAAATAATGGGAAAAAAAACTATTTTGAACTCCACCAAACTAACAAAACACAAAAGCTGTAGCACCCAGAAAACACTCATAAGATTCTTAAATAGATTTTTCCCACTGGCCATTTGCCAATTCCGTGCATGTCTATTCAGAATGGAAAGATCAGCATCTCTCACATGATTATGAGTGCTCTCGGCCTTTCGGTAAGAGTATAATCCCCCCCCCCCAACAACCGCTTACCAACTCCCAACCCACCCTATACTAAAAATAAGTTAAATGTTTCCGTGCGAGACGTCACTGTCAATGACGTCATTCTCCAATGTGCAAATCGTGTGGACTACTGTTGTTCTTTCCACATAGCCTACAACTGTAATTTTGTAAATTAATTTGTCGTTAGCATGTGACCTCAGCCGCCTCTGACGAAAAGGAAAGTATTGATGAACAAAACAGAACACGATAAACATTAGATCAAAACCGACGAAAAGAAAAGTTCAAAACTGCAACCAATTCTAATCC
>NW_004798078.1:11560-12639 GCF_000002075.1 Aplysia californica | reverse complement strand
GGGTTGTTTGTTCCTTTGTCCTGTAGGTCTATCCCTTTTTCACTTTTTTTTCGAGTGCCATGTTAATGATCTTGTTCGTATCAATAATTGACAACAAAAATGGGAGTGAGTAAGTGCATTGATATTTTATAATGCGAGACTATGTATAACAATGACTTAGTCTATCGGTTAGTGTTTGATTTTATTCATTAAAAAAAAAAATTTAATTGTTCTCTAGCATTTTTTGCCTTTTCTAGCTCCTCCACCCCCTCCCCCTTGCTGTCCCTGGGTGAGGGGGCTGAGGGGGTGGGGGTGGGGTGTGAAGGGTGTGTGTGCAGGGAATGAGGGGGTGAGGGGGTGAGAGGGTGGGTGTGTGGCACACAGACCCCTTGTGAATAATGAGCAGTTCGTTGGGAAGTGCGCGTCCTGCAATCCACAGTTCACACAGCAAGCCCTCGCCTGACACGATGACACGGAAGAAAATATTATTAGTCAATTGCGCCACACTGTCTCGAGTAGAGGTGGGCAAAATCCGGATGATCTGTAGGATAACCGGATAATTCTCAATGAATCATTATCCGAATTCAGACTCTTAACTCTCTTTTTTCCTGACCCTTTTGCCGAAGTGAGTGAACCCATTGGTTGAAATGATGCTACCTGCTTGTCGGAGTGGTTCTAACCAAAGTTGCCGAAGCGGTTCATATCATATTATTTGCCGAAGAGGTGCACTAAGATAGTATCCGGATTTTTCGAAAGCGACTCATTGCCCAGCCCTAGTCTCGAGCTATCCGCACTGCGCAGTACGTGATAAACGATCCGGCACGCCGGGGAGACAGAGGATGACAACTTTGTACTGCTGGCTGATCGACGCTTGACCCCTGGTCACATCCGGATGACCACCAACTGGACATACAGACCAGCTGATCTGACAGACGAGGACGGTCAACAGAGAACAGGTGTAGGTTCTTTATGACAGCAATTTCCGGATTGACATATCGGACGGTTTTGTTTTGTTTTGTAAGTTGTCTTTCCTTTTGCCAGCACGATTTGGTTGTTCTTTCTTTATTATCTAATTGAACATTGCCCCATGGACTACCCCC
>NW_004798078.1:8499-11199 GCF_000002075.1 Aplysia californica | reverse complement strand
CCGCCTCATAAACAAAAAAACAAAAAATGACAATCTAACCACTAACAAGAAAGACAAACAAGAGTCATTAACAATGGAGAAAATCAAGAACGAAAGAAAAAGAGCAAAAATGAATATACGAGTATTTAATAATAAAATAATGTATAGATTAAACTACAGTGATGTGCTGAGAAATGGAACCTAGCATTACTTGCAAGAGCAATGGCCAAGGGAAACGATTTAAAGCTGTTCTATACATGTATTGTATATTTAATATTAGCTGGGCACCCTTTCGATGAAAGGAATGATAGGTGCATTAACATCAACCGACAGTCTTTGGCCTACTATATTTACACTCTACTGGAATGGAGCAATAAACCTTGAGAGATGAAAGCATTAGAAGGTCTAAATCTAAATTCTCAAAGCAATACGCACCTCGCAAAATATCACTTTCGGCACTTCCACTGTAAAGGACAGCTTCGCAGATTTGTTTCATTTCTCATTGTAATAATCACAAAGGCAAAAGAAGGACGGGAACTTTTTGCCAAATATACTTTTCTAAATTCAGGAAATGAATCGGGCTCTGTCATAGGGACCTATCTATCTTTTTGCAGGTACTTGCCACTTTCATATCTGTAGCTATGGGAAGAGTGACACCTTTGTTTCCAAGTTGCCAAATATATAAGAGATAATAAATAGAATTATATAATAATATTGATCATAATACATTTAATATTATACTGTTCTGCTGCCAAGACTTTCGTAAGCTCTGTCTAGCTACTTGTTTTGTCATTATTTCATTGGCAGTCCCGACGATCAGACCTCTTTTTTTTTCAATCAACCTGTTATTTCTATCTTCCGTCCATCTCTCCTTCCACCCAGAACTATAGCTTCTCAATACTGAATTATGTTGATTGAAGACCAGAGCAGTCTAGATTGCAATCTATCCCACCCTGTTGAAGATTAAAGACTCTTATTGGTCTCTACTCTTTTGTCTCTAGTCTCTACACACTACCACGTACCAAACTGCCCACAAAATGATAAGCCTCTTAAACTCTTACACTACCCAACATCACGACCCCGTCCCAACATCACAGAACGCATTAGCAATACAAGGATAAACGGATTAATAGGTATACCTTTTCTTTCTTCGCTACAACAGGGAAATGAGCCAGTTCGTATCATCTCGCATGACGTATTGACAACGCGCCTTGTGTGGGTTTGGGAGATTGACCCCTGTGTCCTGTTCCGTGTTATTAATTACATTGGTGTACATAAACTGTCAGGGTCATCCCAGGTGCTTCCTGCCACGGCGAGGAACGGAATCTATCTATCTATCTATCTATCTATCTATCTATCTATCTATCTATCTATCTATCTGTTTGTCTGCCTGCCAACGTATCTGACTGTTCTTCTCTCCTTACTCTTGCCTCTGTCGTGTTCTTTGGTTGTTTTCTTTTGCTTGTTTGTTTGTTTGTTTGTTTGTTTGTTTTTCTGAAAATTTGTTCTTGAAAACTTATTTACTTTTGGCAAAAAATTACATGTATATTATTTCTTTTTTAAATCATTTAGTTTGTAAATGAAACATGCCTCTCTTTTTTTTGAATTGATGACATTTTAAACACCGGCAGTCGTACTGCTGGCTGCCATTTCTCTGGCCATGCTGGTAAAACCTCCAAACAGTTCCAAAACTCAAAACATGATGCTCTACAACTTTTCTATGTAAATTTCCCGCCTTCCTCTTTCTTCTATCGCCATTTTTTGAAAAGCGAGGGGGGGGGGTTACTATTCTCAGAATGTAAGCCAGCTTAGATGCTATGTTCTTTGTGAGCACGTGACAGAAGTACACTTTCTTCTCATCTTTGATTGAACACCGATCAAGCCGAAGTTTGCTGTCAACAGATCGTTCCTTGTTTATTCGCCCAGACGATCTTGAAATGATAAAGCTTACATAGAGAGATCTTTCTCTCTTCCTCCGGAAAGTGTGGTCATCCAGTGCTTGCCAGCTCCCAAGTGAAGACGAAGCTCGTTTATTAAGGTCCGAAAGAAAAACAAGAACAAATAAAGACGTAACAAGTTGTACAGCACCTAAAACAAGCAATGAAGGAATGAACGTCTTATTTAGAATACATTTTATAACCTTTTTTCCTTTGATCTAGCGATCAGTAAGGCTGACAAGCAGACAAGTTCATTCTTGTTCACAGCGTTGTTTAGCGAGCCTATCATTCTGAGATCAGTGTCGTTATTAGGAAATAGCTCAACCAGCGGTACTGTAACTCAGCAGTTTTACCGGCGTCTGTGATGTAGCGGTTAGGTTAGGCACTTCACCATCGCACGCAGAAGACGTAAGTTCGTTTAATATTTTAGGAAGCGTTTCACGGCACTTGCAACACAATTAGGTCATATAAATGCGGAAGTTTAGAGGAGTTACAAGAGAGTAACCAACACGAAAAAGAAGAAGAGATAGAGAGTAGAGATGATAGTTGTTTAATAGGAAAGAAGGAGTAAACCACACCAGAGCACCCGCAAACTACCCGCAGACATAAGTTCAATTCCCGAGTGGTGAAAATGATATCGATTATATATCTCCTTACGTTGCATATATCTCAGCCCTGGGTAGATCCTGACAAGCAGGTCGAAGCAGCCCGCCTCCGAAATATCTACATTGTGTCGACGGGAGCAAACTTCATCTACAGTTATATAACACTTTTATTTTAGAGA
>NW_004798078.1:3244-4289 GCF_000002075.1 Aplysia californica | reverse complement strand
AGTCCAAAACAGCCCGCCTTCTAAATGACCTAAATTGTGTCGACGATGGGGACGTAAAACATCTACAACTATTTCTTTTCTTGGGTTTTTCTTGTTTTTTCTTTTACTTTGAGGTTGTTCTGCCAAGCATTGTTCGTGTTTTCAGTTATATACAGGTAGCGTACTATGGAGTAGTCAGACTGCTAGAAACTTGACCAGATAGTGGAAGTCAAGAGTTCAAACCTTTTCACTCTTCAGAGAAACCCAACTACTTCAAGACAGTCGAGAGAGGTGACACTTTAAACAGGAACAGCTCTATGGTACAAATGTATTTATTAGCTTTGTCAGGGAAGTCTTAATAAAGAATCGTCTAAAACCTGATAAAGCAACAATATGGAATATTATTCTCTTCCCCCCCAGCACGACAATGCTTGAATGTACAAACAAATGAATTATCACACATGCGTTAACTTAATAAAAACAAAAAGAAAAAGAGTCTAATTTGGAATATTCTCAGCTGAAGTTATAAAATTCTCTTCCCTTTTGCTCTGCCAAGTCTCCCCCAAGCAAAGCATAATAAAATACATGCATAAATAAGATAAATAAACAAAAAGAAATCTGAAAGGTAAATGATTATGCTACAATAGCTTCTTTCATTCTTTAAAGTTTGGTTTTAAAAATATATATTATATAAACGAAGAGCATGCTTCATACCTGACCGAGTCACCTCGACAGGACCGAGCAAAAACATCGGCACAGAACACCTGCACCTCTTCATAATATTTACACACAAGCACAAAGTCTTAAAATAACGTTATATACGCAAAGCAAATCGCTCTCTTTTTTTTCCTCCGTTAGAAAATATAATAATCTTTCGTTTCGCGTTACTTAATTCTGCTGTCTCATCGTTCTTTTGATCTTTTCTATATCCCCCCCCCCCACCTTTTCTTTTCCACACACACACACTTTCCCTTGAAGAAATCAATTAAAATCACCTAGCATTTCGCTGTCACAGCGCTCATCAAGTAATCATGTTTAGTTTTGTTTCGTTTTGTTTTGTTTCATT
>NW_004798078.1:1454-2434 GCF_000002075.1 Aplysia californica | reverse complement strand
AGATCAGAATGACGTTCGATCTCCACAACAGATAGGTAATAGATCGACGTTTGACAGCTGCCAGCCAGCTTGGCACAGAAGCTCTTCCTACAGTAGTCTGTAGCCGGAACCTGACAGAGACGTAATGACGCTTGGCTTGAGGACGCTTGTCCTCTGATCGATAAAGCCAACCAACCTGGTTATCTCGTAACGCCTGTAATTTTCACGTCATTCTCGGCTAATCGTGCACGTTTAGTGGGCTTTTGGTTTGATCGGCCATAATGAGCTATCGTATTCACTTATTTGTGCTTACTTATTCTTTCCCTATACCGTAGGGTACATAAGCCAGAGAATAGTTGGCGTCGGTAGCCTATAAGTCGTGGTTAGGTTACTGGACCCGTAATTGTAAGATTGCGGGTTCGGGTTAAGGCTGGGCAATGAGTCGCTTTAGAAAAATCAGGATAATATGTTAGTGCACCTCTTTGGTAAATAATATGTTATGAACCGATTCGGCAAATGGGTTAGAACCTCTTTGACAAACGGGTTGGCATCACTTCAAGAAATGGGTGCACCCACTTCAGCAAACGGGTCTGGAAAAAGAGTTGAAGAGTCGGAATTCGGAAAATGGAAGATTGAGGATTATCCGATTATCCGGATATTTTTCTGGATTTTGCCCACCTCTAGTTCGAGGGTTCCAGCCTCAGCTCGGTCTGACATCGTGTCCTTGGGAAGGGCACGTACTTTACTTAACACGGGTTTCCAATTTTGCTCGGTTCTTTCGGAGATGGTCGTTTAACTCGGAGATCCCACCTCTTACATAACCTAATAATAGTGTAGATAGGGGCGTTTAACCGTTACGATTTCACCATTTTCAGAGAAAAGTCGCGACTACGCAGCTTGTCTTTCCCTGGCCACCGTCTCTGATATTGGCACATTCTAAAAGCCCTGGGGTATTTCCTGATTGCGCATCAATTACTTCCAGTTCGTTCTCCTCTTCTTGT
>NW_004798078.1:0-906 GCF_000002075.1 Aplysia californica | reverse complement strand
TATAAATACATACATGCATAAATACATACACATATATACATGTACATACATGATTACATAATATTACACCAATACAGAATAATTTCACAACCAAGCCATTGCTGGTCGCCACTCTTCAGCGCCCTGTTTTTGTTCTTGTTGCTGGTTTTTTTTTGTGCTTTTTTTTTGGGGGGGGGGTTGCGAGGATTGTTGTGTCCTACTCAAGGACACATCCCCCCAGTGACCAGCCATCTAATCCACGTGTCAGCGACACTTGCTTGACTTTACTCTTGAGTCTAAACTCAGTACTCACTTATTAGCTACTCAATCTCTCCTTTTTATGTTTGTATTGATATCTTCAATTTATTACAACACTCAGTACTTTATGAGCTGTCTACATCTTTATTTGATTCTGAAGATGGATACGCTTTCCCCGGCTCACACCCATGTTTTTGTGTGACACCGGCATTAATTATTGTGTAAAAATAAACTTTAGCCCCAATTCGAATTTACGTAACCAATAATGTAAATCAATGGCTTCCATGTTCTCTGTGGCCATATTTGGTTGTCATCATGTCAAGTAAAAAGGACTTTTTTAACTTACCATAAGAATGTGGCAATTTTGTTTGTTTTTTGTTTTGTTTTTTTGGGGGTCAGGGGTTTGGGAGTGAGGATGTGAAAGGGTGTTGAAATTTTCCTTAACTCTAACTTAGTCTCTTATGAAATCAGCTCAGCTGTCGTGGTCACGTGTCCCTTGCGATTGTATGATGGCATGGTTTATTCTAACGCTTTACGATAGATAAATATACGCATGCATATACGTTAAATCAAAAACACATAAAAACACACGAGTGAATTCTTGTGTTTCTCTCTTTCTCTCTCTCTCTCTCTCTCTCTCTCTCTCTCTCTCTCTCTCTCTCTCTCTCT
>NW_004798077.1:353808-355341 GCF_000002075.1 Aplysia californica | reverse complement strand
ATTTACTAAAGTCCTGTCTTGTTGTGCGTATACGTGAGTGCACCTAACCTTTGTAAAATCCAATGCCATTGTTAACTACCAAGACAAATTTCTCCCTGCGAGATGAATAAAGATTGGCATTGTCATTGTCAAAAAAAAAAGATTTTTAAAATAAAAAACTCACACCCTATTCACCACGTCCTTGAAAAGATGAAAAAGTGCTACGTCTAGGAATCAACCAGAAATCTCACAAACACGCCCTTTCGTATGGCCCATTTTCAACTCACATAAAATAAACAGGAACGATAATGTAACTCCGATGTTAAGAACAATTGTGCAAGCAACAATCTTTCGAGAGAAGGAGAACTGAAATAACGGTTTATATCAACCGGTTGCCACTTCTGAAAAGAGCACGTTCAACGATAGATTAGCAGCAGCTGTTTGCTGTTTGTTTGTCTTTTTTGAATGTCAAATGTCCCTCTCACGAACCAGCGTTCCACGGGTTAGAAAATGGAACACTCTGTCCTCCTTTCGGACATCGGGGTGTCTGGAAATGTTCCAGGAATGACGTATGACATTCAGGCCATGTATGACTTTCCTGACTGGACACCTCAATCTCCCGTGTAAAAGTTACTGATAGATGTCTTCGAGGGTGCGGTGGCGGAGTGGTTAGTGCGCTCGTCTCCGAAGCGGAAAATCCGAGTTTGGCGTGTCCCGTGCCCTCATATGACCTTAAACAGTTGCGAGCGCCGTAAAGCACTTTCCGAAAAGACCAAAAAACTAGGCCAACCGCACGAGGCACGCACTGTTTCCTACAACGACAGGGTAATGAACCATTCAGACTGCGGGGAACCACACCTCGCTACAGATAGGACAGTCTGGGGGACATAGGAGTGGTGGGAGCAGTACGGGGAGACAGAATGTCCCACCAACAGATCGTGTTATTCCCGATACCCACGTCCGTCTCTTTGATGCTATTACTCGAAAACTTAAAAAACAAATGTGTCTCGACGAGGCGGAATCAGATGCTCGTCAATGTTGGGGTATATGAAGTTATTGGTATCATCTTAAAGCCTGTCCATTTGCCATGTTTTTTATTTTAAAAAATATCCATTTATCTTGGATGCAAGAGAGGATATTGACGATTGAAGGAGGTGGGGTCGCCTGGTTTCAAAGTTGAAATATTTTCTTAGGTTGAGAATCCATGGAAACTGAAAAATGACATCTTTTATGCCTTTAATCGACGTCTTTCGGTAATAAAAAATGCATACAAAAATGTGTTCTTTACAGGGCATGAAGGGTGTTGAGCCAAAAAACAAAAATTTGGTAAAACGTTTCTAACCTGTGGAATAATGCTACTCTTGACTTTCATTATTTTGACGAGCGCCTGACTTCACCACGCTGCCTCGCTACCAGATTTTGTTACTCCCTCCGTAAATGAACTATTCTGGGACTAGAGTTCACGGAAACAAGACTTAGAACGCCATGTTGTCGCACTTCCCACGATAACTCACGATGTTCAGAGGATCCGTGATGTCACCTTTGTACAGGGCG
>NW_004798077.1:345072-351351 GCF_000002075.1 Aplysia californica | reverse complement strand
GGGGGGGACGGATCTGGTCCGTGGCGCGTTCTTTGCTTATATAAAAAAAAGAGTTTACGGCACTTACTAAAAAAAAAAAACGCATTACTAGAGGAAAAAAAATGTGTATCGTTATCAGATCTAGTGGAACCGATTTGGAATTGAGAGGCAGAGACAGGTTCTTTTGCCCTTGTCTGATTTACCTACAGTCTCTGGTAGCAAGAGTTCTACTTTGTCATTAAATTGTAAGGAATAATTCACAAATTGTTATTAATGAAAGACTCGCCATGACTGTCTTCCTCTGAAATTGTTTGTCGTCGTGATTATATCAGGCTCTCGTTAAAATTATTAAATTGAAGAAAACAATGTTTCAATGCTTCAATGTTTCAATGTTTCAATGTTTCAATGTTTCAATGTATGTCAATTTGACTATTCTTATCATTTATTCATTTTTTATGGGGGGGGGGTTGGGAGGGGCGCTCAACACTCATTTTGTCTATTCTAGAATACAATCTGTCTTGTTTGTGCGGATGTCACTCGAAAACGTTGACCAAGGGACAGAAAATGCCAATTACTAGTTTCCAAGGACACTCAAACTAGGGAATTCACAAATGTTGGCGGCCATGTTCTATTTAATTTTACTTCAGAAACGAAGCGACCACCATCCCCTTCAATCAGAAAAATCTCGACTTCTATTCCAGGGAAATGAGCTTTTTTCATCAAAGGAAATACAAACAAACACGCTTTATGGTGACACAAACAAGTATGTGCCTAGAACCTGGCGAGCGCCCGACTCCACCGTGTCGAGACACAAATTGATAGACCGTTGAGATGACTCCGGCGGTCAGGTCAGGTCTTTGTCAGGTCACCAGGGAAGTCAGGGAAGACTCAATCACTCCCGATCCTCTCACCACTGCCGCCCGGCACGCACACGGCTCATTACGTGAGCAACTCTTCACGGCTAACCTGCCATCTGGGCGGAAGGGGGGGGGGGGGTATGTGCTTACTCCACCTCCAGTCTCAGGGCCTTTTTTTACCTCAGTTAATTAATTAGGGAGAGAGGTTGTTCATAAAACTTCCTGATTGTGGGTGTGGTCGGAAAATAGAGTCTGCAGTAGAAAAAGTGTAACTTCAGAAATAATTGAAGTACTTGTTGAAAAGGTTTGCCTTCGTGGACTTCCGCACACTACAAGGAAAAGAGAGTGCATCGTTGTAAATAGAACAGATAGGGAACTTGGGAGGCAGACGCAGGTTCATCTGATCCTAGAAAATAAACACGTTCTGACGCTGTTGAAGCTAATCATGTCCCAATCCCTGATTGTATTTTATTTTGTTTTGTTTTCTTTTTGTTAGGTTTGATTTTTGTTGATTTGTTGGTGGGGGGGTTTGCTTGTTTGTTTGTTGTTTGTTGTTTGTTTGTTTGTTGTTTGTTTGTTTGTTTGTTGTTTGTTTGTTTGTTTGTTTGTTGTTTGTTTGTTGTTTGTTTGTTGTTTGTTTGTGGTTGTTTTTCGGTAGCGGGGCAGAGTTTGGGGGGAAGGGGGAAGGTAATCATGTCCCAATCCCTGATTTTATTATATTTTGTTTGGTTTTGTTTGTGGTTGTGTTTGGTTTGGTTTTTTCTTTGTTTTGGACGGGGGGGAGGGGGGTGGCGACAGAGAGGTTGCGGGAAAGGAGAATGGCTGCATGTCGCCAGAGTCAAAGGCTCCAGAACCATCTAAGAGATTTGACGTCATCTGTTCTGTCGTCATTGCAGTCTGGACAATTGAGTCCAATTCTAATCAGCTGTTCTAATACCACAATCTGACGCGGCTCAGAGCTTTAAAGGTCGGCTCACATCGTCACACTTTGCCCATATAATATATGAGGAGGTTTAAGAGGTTCCGGAAATCAGAAAAGTTTGTTTTAGTAAGTGTTTTACAGCATTTGCAACACAATAAGGTCATAAAAGTGCTGAAGAATAGATGTGTTACAAGAGAGTAACATTTGCAAAAAAGAAGGAGGAGAGATAAGAACGATAGGGAAGAAGGAGCAAACAACACCAGAGCACCCTCCAACCACCCACCATCTGCATTAAAGGTGTCGCCCAGAGCAAACAGCCAGCCCACGATGGACCCCCCACAGAGCCGTCTGTTGACACGAGGCCGCGGTGAGCGGCTGATAGCGCCGCATTATCGGCACCACAAGTCACAGCTCGGCCTTCCAGAGACGCCGCCGACTTTATCTGTAATATCATTTGTTTTTAGTTTTTAGAGGCAGGGGCAGACAGAGGGAAAAGATACTGGACAAGATGACAACATGGCTGTGAGCAGCAAGAACAACAGACACCATCGCTGAAACGCAAGACAGGGAAATGGAGGTCCATGAACGCCCACGCCAGTCGGCAAGGCACCGGATGATGATGAGGGAAAGGCACGGGATGATGATGATGATAGTTTTGACATTTCGTGCTGGGCTAGGCTGTCAAGTGGGTAAAGGTTGCCATAGACACTGTTGGAAACAAAGTCTGGGTTGTCAGAGACCACGCGATAAGGAATTGAGTTCTCTGACATAAAAATTGAAGTAAAATAAAAATGATTCTTGAGAAAATACTCGTAGAATGGCAACCGGATAAAATAAAAGTAAAAAATTGATTTTGGAGTAAATAGAATGGCAACAGTATTGACTGCCATCAAAGAGCAGCTGTGTTGTTCCATGAAAAAGATGTCACGTGCAGAGAAAATATGGAAGACAAATAGTCGATTTTAAAGACAAGTGGGCTAACCCAGATTTTGGTCGTTTCCAGAATTTTGGAGTGACCCACGTCAGAGCAGCCAGCAACCACCCACACTCGGACATTTAGATGTGCCAACATGGCTACGACGGGGAAACCACAAGGAGTCACGTGCTGTGACGTATGTGGACGTGTTCAAAGAGATTTGAGGACAAGGGGGTCTGTGTACCAACTGCATCTGTAATCTCCCCTCCACGCTGAACGGCAACAGAGGGGGAACAGTAAAAGTCAAGTTACTCTCCCGCATATACTTCCGAGAAGGTCACAACAAAGTAACTCTCGTGTCACTCGCCGGGGAAGCCTCACTGCTCACTGCAATCACCAACTGGCTCACTTAGCCGCAAGTACATGCGGTCGCTTTTAAGGACAAGCGGGCTAACTCAGATTTCTGGGGTTTCCAGAAATTTTGACATACTCCACAAGTTGACATTGCCCTACCTATAGGAGAAGTTTGGTTTCCTTGGTGTGTATATTTGTTTGGTTATAGAGAAAACTCTCCTTGTCTTTTAAAGAAACTGAACAAGGGGCAAAAACTTTACCTTCGATTTTCTCAAAACAGCATTTTTCAGATACCCCTGTTGTGCTTAATTTAAAAAAGACCATATGCACTGCTAGAAACTGTTCTTTACGCCAATGATAAAACACAACACGGTGTAATTTCCTCTAAAATGATCGACTCATCATTCCATCTTTACGCCAATGATAAAACACAACACATATGTAATATCATGTAGAATGATCGACTCATCTTCCATCTTTCAGAAACATTGACCTTTACACGCGCGCTTTGCTCAGCAGTGTTTGGTCCAGGCGCTTTGCTCAGCAGTGTTTGGTCCAGGTGATTTGCTCAGCAGTGTTTGGTCCAGGTGATTGAGTTCACTACATCATGGCTAAGGATCTTTTATCTTGATCATCTATTGATCTGTCCGCGGCCGAAGTGTACACTGCAGACCACACGCTGGTGCCCATATGTGTGAGCGTGCATAATGCATGACCATCTTATCATTCTCGGGGAAGAGTTACCTACTTTTGACACACGCACATGGGCGGTTGGCGGGTGCTCTGGTGTGGTTTGCTCCTTCTTTTTTATCAAACATCTATCGTCTTTATCTTCCCTCCTTCTATTTTGTGTTTGTTACTCTCTTGTGACACCTCTCATCTTCGGCACTTATATGACCTTTTTGTGTTGCAAGTGCCGTAAAACATTTACTAAAACTAAAATACAAACGTGCAAAGACGCACAGACAAACACGAAGAGAGAGAAGCAATGCTTTTTTCATCCAGGTGTTTTACGCCCCCATCGAGACATTCGAGGTTATGTAGGAGGCATGCTGTGTCCCTGATAGTCTAGTGCCAGCCCGGGCTGTGTCCCTGATAGTCTAATGCCAGCCCGGGATGTGTCCCTGATAGTCTAGTGCCAGCCCGTGCTGTGTCCCTGATTGTCTAGTGCCAGCCCGGGCTGTGTCCCTGATTGTCTAGTGCCAGCCCGGGCTAAGAGGGATGCAACGTCCCAACAGACAGACTGAGAGACTCCAGAAGATTCTACCCCCCCCCCTCCCCGGGCAGTGCTATTGATCAAAGATGTCTTTAGGCTATTCCCAAAGGAGGGGGGGGGGGTATTAACATGTTTTAATGCTCAGTAGAATTGTACATTGGTTGATTTATGAATGTCATGCTCATACTGTGCCGGAACAACATAGGTAGAACTTCTGCATTTTCTTTCTTCATTTTTGCTATCGTCATTTTCCTCTACTTCTTTTGTATGTTGTCACACTCGTGTGAACTGCTATTTCCGGGGTGCCTTGATAGTCGAAGAAGATTTTGTGGTGTTGAGACTAGAGAGGTGAGCAGAGTAAGCCTGATTCCCCCGTTTGAAACTTCTCTGTTGACATCCATCCCTTGGCGCTCATAAGTGAGGCAGCGTGGTGGAATCAGGCTCTCGTCAATCTTTGGACATGTACAGTTATTGGTATCATCTTAAAGCTTGTTCACTTGTCTTTATTTGGATGGGAAAAAAATATCCATTTATCTTGAATACTGGTCGAAATATTTGCGAATGAAGGAGGTATTGGTCACCTGTTTTCAGATGTAAAATTAGTGAGAAAATGGCCACCAAAGATTGGTTATTCCCTTATCTTAAGAGTCCGTGGTAACTGAAAATGTACATTTTTTAAAGCAGTTAATACACGTTTTTCAAAAACATTCTCACAGAAATGAGCTTTATAATGAGCATGAAAGGTGTTGAGCTAAAAAACACAAATTTGATAAAAATTCACAAACCTGTTGACTAATGCAAGTTTCTTCACTTTGATTATTTTGACGAGAGCCTGATTCCACCATGTTGCCTCACATCTGACCTTATGCAGAAACGAGTGCCGTAAAACCTTACTGAAACAAAACATAAGATTCTCACCACATGCCAAACAAACTCGAGTCTTTAGCGAGACGGCCAGACGCCTGACTTTACCGCTACACCGGGGAGAAAGAGAGAGGAATTGGTCTTCTTTTTTTATTTGGGGCTAGCAGTGAAAGAAAGATGGGGAAAAAACGACAGGGCGAGGGAGAGAAAGTAAAGAGAGATAGAAAAAGAAACAAGAGAAAGCAAACCAAAGAGCAGGATACAAGTACCATTGATCCTTCATAAATACAAAAACAATATATTTGATACATTATAGCTGTGAAGCCATCATCAACTCAGTCTTCAGCCACATGTAACGCTAAAAAAGGATTCCATTTGACCTTATCTGAGGGGGTTCAAAAAATGCTTGGCCATGTGTCCAAACTCGATATCAACATTATGCCCCGAACCAGGTTTCACAAATTACAGAACATCAATCATCAATTTAATGGTATCGATTTCTAGACGCGGCAAACGATATAATGCAAACTCTGTCTCGATAGCTAATCTTCGTGAATCGAATTTTAATCGTTATCGGAATATGCTTTTGAATAACAGAAAAGTCTGTTGTAGTTTGGAACCGAATTGTTTTGTCTTGAAGATGGGGTACACGCGAAATCAGTTTTCTAAAATACTTTTGTCTGTTCGAAAGTGAACGGCTAAGACGCTGCTTGTACAGAACAGGTAGGTTCTTCACTTCTATTAAAAACTATCTTGTAATTACCGACGTCTATCTATCTATCTATCTATCTATCTATCTATCTATCTATCTATCTATCTATCTATCCATCTATCCATCTATCTATCTATCTATCTATCTATCTATCTATCTATCTATCTAGCAGGCAGACATCTGTTTCTATCTGGATTTTATTTTGAAAGATGAAAATATTCCGCCCTTAGAAACAGCAATATAAAAAAGGACATTTTCATGTTGTCATTTTTGGTGCATTTCGTGTTCATGCCTTTCAGATTGAACAAGCAGTTTCCATTTACTTCCTCCCTTCCTAATCTCCAATTTCCGTGCAGTTTCACATTCGATGTGGCATTGATTGGTAACGTTTTCAACATTTGTTCGGCGACAAGAAGCAACAAAAAAATCGTGGACAGTAAGAGATCGATAATACACCCC
>NW_004798077.1:343184-344972 GCF_000002075.1 Aplysia californica | reverse complement strand
CCCCCCAACCTCCTTCCTCCTTTTCCCTGAAGAAAGCTGTAGTAACATTTCTGAGCTTTGATCATTGTACATTCATAGTCTTCTACAGGGGCGGCATTCATCAGATATAGAGAGTCTTTTTGAGACTCAGAAGTTCAAAGAAACGTATTCGTAATCTGGTCAGAGTAAATTTGATCTGCATAGTAGATCAAGCAATTTCCGAACGGAAGTCGTGTGTTTACTTTGGCAAAGAATCGTGTTACTTTCCTCAAACAATGACGCAATTAGATGAGATCCAAATACTTCACTCGTAAGATCTGTGTCGGTAATACGGGAAAAAACTCGGCCTTCTTTGTATAAAGAAGCTAAGCTTTACATGAATGATTTATAATAATAATTATTATTACTCTGATTTTTTGGTGAAGTTTTGCAGTTACGGCTAGATAGTCATTGATTATTACACAGCTGTGTTGCCAGCAGGATATTAATACTATCACGATCCCTTAGGGACAGCATAGAAACTACGTCTTTTTAGTTTTAGTAAGTGTTTTACGGCACTGGCAACACAATAAGGTCATATAAGTGCCGACGATAGGAGGCGTTACAAGAGAGAAGCAAACACAAAATCGAAGGAGAGGAGATCAAGACGATAGTTGTTTAACAGAACAGATGGAACTAACCACACCAGAGCACCCGCCAGTCACCCACATGTCTTCTCTGTCTGTGAATCTCGTGTTTTGAGTCTATGTGTCGGTTCTTCTGTGTGGTTGAAACGATCGCGGATTTATCGATTTACGTTCACGACAATAAAGAGGAGAGGAGGGTAGGGATAGACAGAAAGAAGGACAATAAGGAGGTATGACCTTTCTCAACAACACCGACCACTCACCTTTTGTATACGCCCAGCTCTCCACGAGGTAGACCAGTAAGACAGTCAGAGCTGATAGTTCACATTTGTCCAAGCCAAGCTTCAATGTATTGTGATGTTGTGAAAAATCCACAGAGAAACTCCTGGCGTTTACAGGAAAACCTCGGTGACTTGCCGTCACCCCGCACTGTGCATCCACGTATCACCGACCTGAACGCGGAATATAAAAAATAATAAGAATAATAAAATCTGGAATGTAAAGAAAACAAAAGCAGAAGCCAACAGGATATTGTTATCAGAAAAGCCTCTCGTGTTATGTAAAGAGCTCTCGGACAACTCGCCCAGGTAATGGGTTTATGGCCGGCGCTTGTGAATATCACGCGGCGAGGCGTTTGAATGAGGTTATTACTCGCTACAACAGTGCCGCGTCCTCACAGAGGAGAGGCAGATATTTATCTAGACATGGCTGGTTTCCTCTCCGGCTATTGGCATCCCCTCTACCTCCCTGTCACTCGCGGGCTCTGTGCATGTAGTGTGCGCTCCCAGCGTGCGCGTGAGTCTCCGGGGAGCGTGGAGTTGGGGAAGCCAGCAGTATGTGAGTCGGGGAAGCCAGCAGTATGTGATCGTATTTGCCTCCCAAAGCGACCCATGGGTACAGCAGACTGCGGAATTGCTGTTTATCGTTACTGGGAATGGTTAAAAAGTCGATAGGCCCCTAGCTGCGATGTTGGGACCTACAGATTAGATGTCCGGTTGCTGTTTTTCCCTGGTGGATAAAAGTAATAAAAGTAATAAAAGTTATAAAAGTTATAAAAGTAATATGATTTACCGAGCTGGAGTCTCAGTGCGGTCTCCTGGCCCTGGTCAGAGGAATAGACTTGTGGCGTACAGGTGGAACGTGCGGATGATGCTCTCTCTCTCTCTCTCTCTCTCTCTCTCTC
>NW_004798077.1:339184-343019 GCF_000002075.1 Aplysia californica | reverse complement strand
CTCTCTCTCTCTCTCTCTCTCTCCCAGATACTGCAGCAGGGTTCAACATTCAGAAGTGTTGCTCCTTTATGCCAATAAAATGTCCCGCTGACAAGTAAACTGAAGTAATGTTGTTGTTGAATAAAGAACCACACCAAGGATGATGATGATGATGATGATGATGATGATGATGATGATGATGATGATGATGATGATGATGATGATGATGATGATGATGATGGTGATTGCTTCTGTCCCTTCTTGTTCACATTGGCGGGTGTTTGGCAGTATTGATGATATCGAGAATGAAGTTACATCTAAGAACAAAACGTCGCCACAAGAAAAGACGACAAGTTCGTCATTTGACGGCAGCCTGCGGGGAAGTTGGGCACTCTCGAGAGCGCCCTTTCTTACTTCCCCTGTCTGTGTCACCGCGCCGTGGAATCAGGCTCTCGTCTATTTGGGGGGGGCATATGGAAAAACTGGTATCATCTTAAAGCTTGTTCATTTGTCTTGATTTCGATAAAAGAATGTCCTATCTTGAATAGAAGTCAAAATATTTCAGATTGAAGTAGGTGGGGGTCACCTGGTTTCAGATGTAAAACTAACAGGAAAATGGCTGTCAAAAAGCTTGAGAGTCCTTGAAAACTGCAAGTTCGCATTTCATGTACCTTTAAACAAAGTTTTTCAGTAAAATCCACTGAAATGTGTTTTTTAATAGACACTAAAGGTGTTAAGCCAAAAAAAATTCAATTTAAAAATTGCCAAACCAGCGTAAAAATGCTAAGTTTCCTCAATTTCATGTTTTTGACGAGCGCCTGATTTCTCCACGCTGCCTCGCATTTAGTAAGCGCAACAACAGGTCGGGTTTGGCTGTCGTCAGAGCCTGTTGTAGACCCCGAGGCCACATTTCTGTGAGGCTTGTCGGAAATAGAACTCGAGGAGGAGAACGGATTTTTTTTTCTATAGCGTCCGTCCAAAGCAAATTTTACCATAATCGTGTTGAGGTTTTCGAAAAAAAAAATCTTTTTTTGCGATTTCCCCTTTACGAGAACAGTTCACCTAGCAGTTAAAGTTCCATCTTCTAAGAGACTGTATCAGTTATTCCTGCAGTCTAGCAGAGAAGAAGAATATATTACAGTGAAACTGTGCAATGCTAGTGACTATACTAAGAATTGAAAGCGCCCAGCCTTCAAAAAAATGAGGGGGAAATGATAAAACATACACACAGATGTGCATCGCATGCTCTCAGAACTGAGTTCTTGTTGGAAATTAACAACAACAACGACAAGAACATCAACAACAGTAACAACAACAACAACAACAAAAACAACTACAACAACAACAACAACATCTACAACAGTAACAACAACAACAACAGCTACAACAACAACAACAACAACAACTACAGCAGCAGCAGCAACAGCAACAACAACAACATCAACAACAAACCGGTGTATCCATTCCCGCATCTCGAATTGGAAACAGATGATGTAGCTGGATATAAATAGCTTGTTATTTTAATACCCAAGAGGAGTCGTTGTTTTGTTCAAACATATACTAACTTTGTAAAGCTCAGAATGTCGATTCCAAGCGAAATTCATCCAGAAAACGGCTGACTTATTGGCTGAGAAGGTGGGCTCACTTGTCGACTTTGAGCTGGAGTGAAACAAGTCACGGAGTGGCAGTTGTCTATTTGTAGACAAAGTTGTGGGTTACATCTGTCCATTTTCAGGTGGCTTAGAGTGGATTAAAGATTTTCAAATTACAGAATATTGGCAATTTGTCAGGGGTATACACGTGCATTTATGGCATTTAAGGTGGTTCTTTTTAGCGCTCCTGTTTGTTTTTGTAAGGTTTTACAGCTCTCGCAGCTGCATAAGGTCATATGAGCGCCAAAGGGTGGATGTCAACAGGGGATCAGGATTACTCTGCTCAACTCTCTAGCCTCAACAGCACAAAGTCTGCTTCGACTATCAAGGCACCCCGGAAATAGCAGTTCACAAGAGAGTGACAAACAAACAAAAGAAATAGAGGAAAAGTGACGATAGTAAGAATGAAGAAAGAAAAAGCAGTAGGTCTTGGTCTACCCTGGTCGCTTTTGCCTTCTGTGATCCCAGTGAGAGCGAGATGTTCCAGACCTTTCTGTTGATTCAAATGCCTCAGAAACTACTGGCATCTCTTTGTCCTGTAATTTCATCACAGATACGACTATAGCTTGACTTGATGTGATTTCCCTCAGTCTAGTTTGACTGATTTGTGCGTAAACCTATAAAGATCGTGCTCATCTCTCCTCCTTGTTTGTTTACGTTACTCTCTTGTAACACATCTATTCTGTGACCTGATTGTGTTACAAATGCCCTTAAATTCTTACTTACACTTTAAAAAAAACTATAAATCGACACCATGTCTAAAAAGGCGGCATCTGGTTGGCCCTGACAGGCATGGTCGTAAGCCCACCTCCTATTTGTCTAAAGTGTATCGATAAGAGTCTAAAAACACATACATCAAAGATCCGGTAAGAATTAAACCAGTTGGACCGGGTATGTACATCCGGGGTTCCACTCTGAGTGTGACGTCATTTTGGTCAACGTGACGTCACGAACGATAAGACGTTTGTAGAAACGGGAGAGCAGAAAGCGGGGGCGGTGTGTGTGTAGGGGATACCTGGATACCTGGAGGTATAATTATATCAAGATACCTAGAGGTGTCATCTCTGACTCAGAGGTTGACGTGTAATGACCCTCCATCTTTCACGGTCGCGAGCTGCCGTTGCACATTCTGCCATATCCAGGCCAGTCCATGTTCTTATGTTGTCCATCCATGTTATTCTTTGCCTTCCTCTGGCTCTCCTGCCCCACATCTTTCCTTCAAGCACCTCTTTCACAATGGTCACGTGTCGTTTTAAGTCGCCATGGCATTGTATTTTTGTACATTTTATTTTTGCTCAGCGGGGTTTGTCTTGTGTGTAGAATCTGACACACCTCTTTGTTTGTCTTTTTTGTAGGGGAGGGTCGCATAAACATAGTTTACCTAACACATGGTTCATAGTATGGAGTATTTTCGGATGCCAGGCTCTACAAAAAGTAAAACGCTAATGTGTAAGTTTCTCTCCTACAAAGGCTGTGCTAATGCTATACTCTAAAGGCCATCAGGCCGAAAAAAGCACGATAAAATAGATGATCTGGGCGTAGGTAACTTTATACATTGTGCGGGAGAGATATAGGTCGGGAAATCTCTCTGACAGAGAGAGGACAGCCAAGCAGAAAATGGCACAGTAAGCAATACTGATGGAGAGTAATATCTTTCGCTTATGGTTATAAAGAGAGGAGAAAGGGGGGGGTAGTGGTGGCGATTTGATGGGGGTTTGGAGGGGGTGGGGGTGGTTTGATTGGAGTTTGGTGGGAGGGGGTGGGGCGGTTTGGTGGGGGGGGCGTGGTTAAGCTGAGGGGAGGGGGGGTGAAGTAACCCTCTGTGTGTGATCAAATCTGGCTCTATCAGGAAAAACCGCTTAATTTACACGCTTGGATATACAGATAGCCGCACGTTGATGGAACAACTGAGAGAATGCAATAACTATGGGAGGGGGGGGGGGCTATCAAGGGATCAGTTGATTGCTTCATATTAAAAAACCTCGAGCTCTGCCCTAAAGAACAATGGAGACAAGCTTGATACAACACTTGGGTGCGGCAGCAAAGAAAAAAAGAGATAACTTACAACAAAGACTGAGATGAAACATACGACACACATCTGCCTACCCTTGACATAACACAATAAAGCCTGGTGTTCGGGCGTGGTAGAGTGTTGTTGACTGGAGGTTATTTCTCTACAAACATGTGTGTTTGGGTGTGGGGGG
>NW_004798077.1:336229-338557 GCF_000002075.1 Aplysia californica | reverse complement strand
CTTCAACAGCACAAAGTCTGCTTCGACTATCAAGGCACCCCGGAAATAGCAGTTCACAAGAAAGTAACAAACATACAAAAGAGGTAGAGGAAATGACGATAGTAAGGATGAGGAAAGAAAAAGCAGCAGTTCCCCCTATGTTGTTCCGGCACAGTATGAGCATGACGTTGATAAATTATGAGAGCTCGGGAGAGAGAGAGAGATTGTGTGTATGTTTGCTGACGTCTGTGTGTGCTTGGGCGCATGCTTATATGTTTGTGTGTTTGTGTGTGTGAGAAACTAAGAGAGAGAAAGGAGAGATAAGAAGTAAGAAGAAACAAATAAGGTGGCAACGAAGAAGAGAGCGGAAGTGATAGAAGAGGGACTTCTGGAAGCTCACTGTTAAATCCGAATGATGTACTAAATTTCGTTTCAGCTCGGATTTATGACGTGTGTCCGAATATTCCACTTTTTTTTGAAGAACCAAGTAGCGCTTGAAATGCTAATGCTCTCCTTCTTTGATCATTCACGCATGTGTAAAGGAAGTAAAACTGGGACATTAATGTTCTTCGATACTTGAAGATCTCATTTGCATAGTATAAATTAATTATTCGCAGTTGAACAGAAATTGCCCAAGTCAGATCCTATTTCGAGAGTGCATCGCGAGTTAACTTTCCAAGCAGACAAATCAAAAGCGTGAGAGCGTAGGATTCAGAACTGGACAAAACTGGAAAAAAGAAAAGCACATTAAGGAAATAAATAAACTGCTGAGTTGTGCAAATCACGGTGGAGTCTGCGTGTCGAGCGATGTGCACGAAGTGGGGAAGCATGTTACGTATCGATTTGGACCAGCAAATTATGATTAAGCAACGTGGAGTAGAATAATTAGTTGTGAGGCAGCGCGGTGAAAGCAGGCGCTCGTCAATATTTGGGCACGGAGACCTATTGGCGTCATCGTAAAGCGTGTTCATTTGTCGTGATTTCGATAAAAGAAGTTTCTATCCATCTTTATAAGAAGTCAAAATATTTCGGATTGAAGTAGGTTAGGGTCACCTGGTTTCAGAAGATAAACTAGCAAGAAAATGGCTGCCAATGTTTGGTGACCTCCGAATCTTGAGAATCCTTGAAAATAGCAAAGATTGCACTTGACATCATTGACGAGTTGACATGCTGAGAACGTTCTAGAAATCTGCGATTCAATCCTGCTGGGCCTTCAGCAACCTGGGCATATTTTTTGTTGTTGTTTTCTCCTATATCTGTCGTAATGCGAATACAGCATCCGTGCATTCTCTTCCCTTTTAGAATCCAAACTGAGCTTTGCTCAGATTTCTCTCTACCATAGGTCTTATGCGCTGCTCTAGTATCTTGGCGTATATTTTCTCCGCGTGGTTTGACAAAGAGATGCCTCTGTATGTTGTGCAGTCCCGTGTGTTGCCTCTTTGTCCATAATGGGACCACTGTGGCTGTCTGCCAGTCTTCTGGGCATTTACTTTGATCCCAGGCTGTGTGGAAAATTGGCCTCAGCCATAGCACACCGGAGGGCCAATCACTCTCATTTCTTCATGACCTGTCGTCCACCCTTCGACGAGACCTGGCAGTGTGACCCACTCTGAGAACAATATTAATTAATTATTCTACTCCACGCTGCTTTATTACTATATGTGAGGCAGCGTGGTGAAATCAGGCGCTGGGCAAAATCATGAACTTGAAGAAATTTGGCATTTTCCAGCAGGTTTTGCTATTTTTAAAATGAATTTTTTTTTGTCTTAACACCTTTAGTGTCTATTTAAAAACACATTTCAGTACGGATTCTACTGAAAAAGTTTGATTAAAGGAACATAAAGTGCAATCTTTGCTGTTTTCAAGGACTCTCAAGCTTCGGAGGACGCTCCAATAGCACAGTTGGTATTTTGTTGGTGGACGACGGGCAGATGGTGGGTGCTTGGCGGGTGCTCTGGTGTGGTTTGCTCCATCTTTCCTATCAAACATCTAGCGTCTTAATCTCCCCTCCTTCTTTTTAGTGTTTGTTACTCCATTGTAAAGGCGGCGTGGAAAGGAACTGGCCACCCCACCACAATATACTAAAGGCCCAGGAAGTTGTCTCACTTACAAGGCAATCCCCAATGTCCGGATTGGATGAGGGAACAATTTCATTTTTCACCGCAGAGTTGCCATTTTCTGTAGGCGTTGGTAAAACATGCAGTCACACAAGACATATGATCGATTGGAAGAGAGAGGTGCTGGACCTCATTAAGATATTGCACCGTTGTGTCATCTTGTACTCATGTTTGTGTGAGTGTGTGTGTGTGTGTGTGTGTGAGTGTGTGTGTGTGTGTGTGTGTGTGTGTG
>NW_004798077.1:330534-333429 GCF_000002075.1 Aplysia californica | reverse complement strand
ACACACACACACATACCTGCCACTATACTGTCTTCCCACTTAGCTCCTCTCGACACTTGTCTTGGCCCGATAGAATAGGCTAACACTAACGATGTCACCTTAGCAGAGACTGAGCCCACCATTTCGGAACTTCACGGTAACCGTAAAGATGGTTCCAGTAGGGAACGGGATAGAGGGGGCCCACGTCCCTCGTGACTCATTGGAGCAGAGGAAGATAGGACTAACGCTAACATTTCTTAAACGCAATCCTACATCATCACTCATCACCACCTTTACTTCTGAAATCATCACTGCTCTCAGATCAATGAATTACATCTATAATCCTGGAATCTCTATCTGTAACAGTTACTTGTCATACTAAGTATGCACGTAATACACTATTGGACACTATCGTAAGTATTTTTTTCTACTAATCAGATGGCGTCAATCTCATATAAATGGGCAAGGGATAAAATAAGATCATTTAAAAAGGCAGCCCCCCTCTGTCAGTCGATCTCTAGGTCCAGAAACTCTGAGGAAAACCCCTGCATCCATGAACGCGATCGGCACAAAAATGGAATTCGTAGGAAAGCAATTCTATCTGTGGCTCCAACAAAAGGTTGAATACGTGTACACATACAACAGTTTGGGATCTGTCTGATCCAGTTGCCTGATTCTGTGGCGTCGTGGCACAGCCTGAGAGACCAACTGTGGAACCAACGGAGAGCAAATGGCCTGGAAAATACAATTCCGGGATGACCCACCACATTCTCGACACGACTGCTTCTTCACCACCGACTTCTTTCTCTTTTTTTTTTGGCAAGTTTTTTACGCGCTCGCAACTGCAAAAGGTCATATGAGTGCTCAGGGCACACCATACATTTTCAGTTGGTATGTAATTTTGAATTTTGCCCAGGTGGCTACCGAAGCCTACGCCTATCGATTTTAGACCACCAAGGGATCTTTAACTTGCGCAACTTCTAAACGGGACCTCCGAGATTTTCCGCCCTTATCCGAGAAGGCTAGGTGTAGATCTTTCCTACCAAAAGATCACGGGTGTGGCTAAAAGACAGCAGTAAGAAGGAGCCAAAGAGTAACAGTAGAAAGTCTGCAGAAAGAGTCAGGAGCCCAGAGGAGGGGGCAAAGAAGGTGAGGGGGTAGGGGCAGAACGTGGAGACGAAAGCAGACGACAGAACATTGCTCGAAAGCATGAAAAGAGGTGAAAGGAGAAAATTTTAGAGAAGAAAATTTTTTCGGTCGCTACCCGGATTCGAACCCGGGACCTATAGAGTGAGAGGTGAACACCTTAACCTGTTGACCGCGAGAGAACCCTCCACCGTCTCTGTGGCCAGTGCATAACTTTGTCCAAGGATGGTCGATAGAACAAGCCGTGAGCACATAATTGAACCGCCTGTCAGTAAAGTGTCAGGTTCTGTGAGTGAGGTCAAGGTGTGGCCCCATCATGGTGGGGGGGGGGGGGGGGGGGCAGGCAGTCTGTTGACATGTAATGCTGGATGCCTATTGGCAGGGTCGGGTCGGGTCGGGTGATATCAGGTCGGTCATTGAATGGCTGCTTCGGTGCACACTACAAAAACGACTCCATCCAATGATTTCGACAAGCATGTGTGCACTCAGCATAAGGTCAACGTACGATCCGATCTGACAGAGAAAGGCTGTTGACCCTTACGTTCAAAGTGTGATCCGATTAGGAAAAGACGGACTCCCGATGACAAACACTCAGGACTCATCAAACGAACAATTATGATCACGTGACAGTTCTATTATCGCCTCCTCTAGAGGGCAAGCTAAACTCTTTTAACCACAAAAACACTTTCCCAATGATCCTTCAATAAAACAATGTTTGGTTTACTACAATTGGACTTCCTGAATTTGTTCAGATTGACATCAAGTTAGAACATAATAATGATCGTCTCCAAAGTAGCCAAACTTTGTGAGACATCGGTTATTGGGCAGACAGTTTCCGTGTACCTGGACAGACGATGCGTATGATCCGCGCTAATTACCATTCGGTGCAATCTTAAGATTGCGCTGTGCTATCGCATAATTGCGTGGCAATCTTAAGATTGCGTTATTTTTTTAAAAATATTTTTTATTTTTAAGTCACTTCCATTTCTATTCTTTAACTGCTTTTTCTTGCAAACTTGTACCCAGGGGCCTCTCGTGGCCTAGAAGTTAAGGTGTTCGCCTCTTATTTAAAGGTCCCGGGTTCGAATCCGGGGAGCGAGCGAAAACTTTCTTCTCTAAAATTTTCTCCTTTCACCTCCTTTCCTGCTCTCTAGCAATGTTCTGTCGTCTGCTTTTGTCTCCACTTTCTTCCCCCACCCCCTCACCTCCTTTGCCCTCTCCTCAGGGCTCCTGACTCTTTCTGCAGCCTTTCTACTGCTACTCCTTGGCTCCTTTTTAATGCTGTCTTTCAGCCACACTCTTTATTTTCTTGAAGGAAAGATTTACACCTAGCCTTCTCGGACAAGGGCGAAAAATCTCGGAGGTCCCTTGTTCAAATTGTCCACGTTAAAGATCCCTTGGTGGTCCAAAATCGATGAGAGTAGGCTTCGGCCGCCACCCTGGCGCGGCAACATTCGAAATTTTCTCCCAAACGTTAGGTGTGCCCTGCGCTGTAAGACACCACGGAATCCCACAGAAGTTGGTGAACCTCATCAAAAGTATGTACGAAGGGACAAGTTGCAGAGTTGTACATGATGGCAGGCTCACTGACAGCTTTGACATCAAGACTGGAGCGAGACAGGGATGCTTACTATCACCGTTCCTCTTCATATTGGCGGTCGACTGGCTGATGAAGGAAACCACCAGAGGACACAGAAATGGTATACAGTGGACACCATGGACACAGTTGGACGATCTGGATTTCGCAGACGACTTGGCGCTTCTGTCGCA
>NW_004798077.1:326346-327585 GCF_000002075.1 Aplysia californica | reverse complement strand
GGGGAGAGAGAACTGACTCACCTGTGTGAAGAAATAAACTACGTTTTGGATTTCCGGGTACCCTCAGAACACATAAGGAGACAGACGGGGACAACAATGAAGTGTTGTTTTTTGTTTTTGTTTTTACTGTAAGTTTTTACAGGTTCGAATCCGGGTAGCGAAAGAAAAATGTTTTTCTCTAAAATTGTCTCCTTTCACCTCTTTTCCTGCTCTCTAGCAATATTCTGTTGTCTGCTTTTTTCTCAATTTTCTGCCCCCACCCCCTCACCTCCTTTGCCCCCTCCTCTGGGCTTCTGACTCTTTCTGCAGCCTTTCTACTGCTACTCCTTGGCTCCTTCTTACTGCTGTCTTTCAGCCACACCGCTGATGTTATTGCAGGTAAAATCTAACACGTCGTCTTCTCGGACGTGGGCAAAAAAATCTCGGAGCTCCTGTGTGCAAGTTGTGCATGTTAAAGATCCCTTTGAGCTCCTAAAATCGATAAGAGTAGAATTCGGCCTCCACCCTGGCAAAATTTGAAAAATTCCTACCCAACTGAAAATTGTTTATGTGTTCCGCGCTCTCAGTTGTTGGTTGTTGTTGTTGTTTTTGTTGTTGTTGTTGCTTTTGGTGGGGGTGGTGGTTTATTTTGTTTTGTTTTGTTTTGTTTATTTAGCTGCCAGTAGTCCATCTATCCTTCCCCTCCAGTTCTGTGACAACGTCTTTCTCGCCGCTGATACAAACACAACAAAGACCTACACTGTAAATCTTCCGTTCCACAACAGGGTTTTTTGCGTCGGAGTTTTGAATCAACACTTTGTTGTAGCCGTAGAGAAAAGGCTGAGAGCCAAATTGTTGGAAACAAGGCCTGTACATCGGAGAGTTGGCGCCGCCAAATGTGACAGGAACAATCTTGGGGAGGCTGATAAATGAGGAGACAGCCATTGCTGGTGAAAGTTTTACCGTGGAGTTGGGGGATTTGTCAGACTAACGAGGGACCAGGAAGCTCAACGAGGGACCAGGAAGCTCAACGAGGGACCAGGAAGCTCAACGAGGGACCAGGAAGCTCATCGACCGACCTGTTTGGGGTTGTTTTCTTCTCATTTTAGAAAGCGTTTTATGGCACTTTCAACACAACTAGGTCGTATTGTCATAAGTGCCGAAGATTACAGGTGTTACTGGAGAGTGGAATAGACAAAAGACGGAGGGGAGATAAGGACGATAGATGTTGTTTTGTTGTTGGTGGGTTTATGTGGGGGG
>NW_004798077.1:323096-324173 GCF_000002075.1 Aplysia californica | reverse complement strand
CACACACACACACACACACACACACACACACACACACACACACACACACACGCACACATACACACACACACACGCACACTTGCACACATGGACACAGACACACACAAACACACACACACACATATATATATGAGTTGACTAGACAAATCCAGCTATTCCAATCTGGGAAAGTTTCAGTTTCAGCTCGTGTGTCGCTTTAATGTGAAATGGAGCGGCCTGACACTTCGCCACAAACTGTCGTGTCTTTGGCAAGTGACTCAATGTGAGCTGGGGGCTCTCGTGGCCTAGAGGTTAAGGTGTTCGTCTCTCATTCAAAGGTCCAGGGTTCGAATTCGGGTAGCGACCGAAATATTTTCTTCTATAAAATTGTCTCCTTTCACCTCCTTTCCTGCTCTCTAGCAATGTTCTGTCACCTGCTTACGTCTCGACTTTCTGCCCCCACCCCCTCCCCTCCTTTGCTCCTTCCTCTGGGCTCCTGAGTCTTGTAGGAAAGATCTACACCTAGCCTTCTCGGACATGGGCGAAAAATCTCAGAGGTCCCGTGTGTAATTCGCGCTCGTTAAAGATCCCTTGGTTTGTATAAAATCGGTAAGAGTAGGCTTCGGCCACCACCCGAGCAAGATTAAAAATTTCGTACCAACTGTAAATGTTTAATGTGTCCGGCGCGCTCATATGACCTTATGCAGTTGCAAGCGCCGTAAAACACTTACAAAAAAAACCCACTTCGGCACTAACTGTCGTGTCTTCGACCAGGGTCGCAATGTGAGCGTGCATTATTGATGGTCGCCATAGCACAACCTTTTGGCATCACTCACGGGGACAAGAAATCTGCCGCTGTTGACAACTGGACCGTCGCAGACATCTTGAGACAGTAAAGTGGACAAAACTTGACGGTTATTTAACAAATCTGGGAGAGACACTTCTCTCACTCAAGTGTTGTCGCGGCATTCTGTCGAGATGGGAGGCGGCGTGGTGAGATCAGGCGCTCGTCAAAATGACGGAATCAAAGAAATCGGCACTTTTTTTTTCTTTGACCGATGGGCTCATTTTCTTTTTTTGGGGGGTGGGGGGGGGGGA
>NW_004798077.1:319866-320940 GCF_000002075.1 Aplysia californica | reverse complement strand
CCCCCCCCCCAGATTTATGTATGTCTGTCTGTCTGTCTGTCTATCTGTCTGTATGTCTGTTTATCTGTCTGTCTCTATTCTCTATATGAGGATCAAACTGATATATTGAATTCACAATTTCACATTAATATAGTTTTATATTATGTTTTATGCTGTTAATCTCTTCATGAATAATTCATATATATGCATCTCTTTTCATATATGTTTTTATTACTAAGCTCTTTTAAAAGGAATGTATAATCCATAATTTATATTAAGTAATTTACATTAAGTAATTCATATTAACTTAAGTAATTTATATTCAGTAATTTATATTAAGTAATTCATATTAGTAATTCATATTCAGTAATTTATATTAAGTAATTCATATTAGTAATTCATATTAAGTAATTTACATTAAGTAATTCATATTAAGTAATTTACATTAAGTAATTCATATTAACTTAAGTAATTTATATTCAGTAATTTATATTAAGTGATTCATATTAGTAATTCATATTAAGTAATTTACTTTAAGAAATGTATATTAAGATATTCATATTAAGTAACTTATATTAAGTAATTTATATTAATAATTTATATTTTATACGTTCTATTTATGTTTTGTATACAATTAAACTCTTTTAAAATAACGCAGAGTTGTTCACTCTTTTTGGGTATGAAGGAAACGCGGTATGTGACAAAATCCTTTTTATTTAACTTCTATTTTATTACGTTTAATGACAGAGTCTATGAATTCCTTTAAGGCTTCAATAAAGTTTTCCTATTGTGATACAAGATGTCAGTTTGTTTTCATGTGGCGGGTGTTATAGCAGGGTGCGTGGTGCGAACGTTTCGCAAAGACGTTTTTATCGTGTGCGAAGCAGTATAGCCATGAGAGTGCGCGATCTAGGTGTATAAATCTGTGAAGATATCCCAACAATGTCGTTGTCTGTTCTTGTCGTGACGTGTTGGTGGCACCCTTGCCAGAACGGGGGGAGATGGTGGTTCTCTTAGTTTGTGTGTGTGTCTCTGTGTGTGTGTGTGTGTGTGAGTGTGTGTGTGTGTGTGTGTGTGTGTGTATGTGTGTGTGTG
>NW_004798077.1:316435-318408 GCF_000002075.1 Aplysia californica | reverse complement strand
TCTCTCTCTCTCTCTCTCCCTCTCTCTCTCTCTCTCTCCTGATCAGATACAGGTGTGTGTGTGTAGGTAGGTGGGATCGTCGGAAGTATTTCCTCGCCCCATTTGTCTGTGACATGACAGAAAGTGTATCCGACAGCGACCCTACCATCAACATTGATGTATCTCCTAGACTGTCCACGGGGGAGAGCAGAAGACTGTATCTATCACACCAAACATTCATCACCAAGCATTCATAACCAAGCATTCATGACCAAACATTCATCACCAAACATTCATCACCAATCATTCATGACCAAGCATTCAGAGCAAAACGTTCATTGGCCAATCATCCAAAGTCAAACATCGGTGGCTGAACAATCATCCACAAACATACATTGATGATTTCAATAACTCTCATAATCAATCATTCCTGATCAAATATTTATTACTAAACATTGGTGGGTGGTTGGCGGGTGGTTGGCGGTTGCTCTGATGGGGTTTGCTCCTTCTTTCTCGTCAAACATCTATCGTCCTTATCTCCCCTCCTTCTTTTGTGTGTGTTTGTTCCTCTCTTGTAACACCTCTAATCTTCGGCACTTATATGGCCTTATTGTGTTGCAAGTGCCGTAAAACTCTTACTGAAACTAAAACTAAACATTGATGGCCAAACACTCATAACCAAACATTCATCCCAAACATACACACATGATATAAACACATACAAACACACATACAAACACACATACACACACACACACAAACACACATACATACACATACAAACACACACATACACACATACAAACACACAGAAACACGCACACACACACAAACACACAAACACACATACATACACATACAAACACATACAAACACACATACAAACACACACACACACACACACACAAACACACATACATACACATACAAACACATACAAACACACATACAAACACACATACACACACACACAAACACACATACATACACATACAAACACACACATACACACATACAAACACACAGAAACACGCACACACGCACACACAACAAATACACTTACACACCACAGAGAGAGAGAGAGAGAGAGAGAGAGAGAGAGAGAGAGAGAGAGAGAGAGAGAGAGAGAGAGAGAGAGAGAGAGAGAGACGGGCACACGCACACAAATACAATTACACAAATACACATATACACATAATATACAAAAATACAGAGACCCGCACACTCGAGACCATACGTCTCGCACACACACATACACACACAAACACAAACACACATACATACACCACACACAAACGCAGCCTTTCTCTACTTCCTATCCCTCAGTCCTCAATTACTTTCGGAAAAGGGTTACTAAGAGACAGTCTTCAGAAATAAAATCTGTTCTAAAAAACTCGTTGTCTGTTTTCTAGATATAATCAAATAAACCACAATAGTTCCCTGATTCACAGTGTCTGGTTTTTATATCCCTCTCTGTCTCTCTCTCTCTCTCTCTCCTCTCTCTCTCTCTCTCTCTCTCTCTCTCTCTCTCTCTCTCTCTCTCTCTCTCTCTCTCTCTCTCTCTCTCTCTCTCTCTCTCTCTCTCTTTCTCCCTTTCTCTCTCTCTCAAAAAAGAAAGAAAATAGATAGAAAAAAAGAAAACCAACAAAAACAATTTTTGTAAAACGTTAGACGGATTGTTTTTATAATTCTTTCTTATTAAATGTCTTTGTTTCAGGCTGCAGAATAATATCTTACTATTATCGCTCCCATTGATCTAGACGTGAACGAAATCGATCTTGTTTTTTCTTTGTTTCTTTGTTTGTTTTTTGTTCGTTGTTTATTTTCTTTTATTGTTTACTCTAATTTTTAAGGGGATGGAGGAGGGGAGGGTTCATGATAATAATGGGTATTGTTGAATTTGATAACTCAGAAAATGTCGCTTTGAATGAACAGCTCTTGAGAGAGAGAGAGAGAGAGAGAGAGAGAGAGAGAGAGAGAGAGAGAGAGAGGGG
>NW_004798077.1:307249-308850 GCF_000002075.1 Aplysia californica | reverse complement strand
TTTTTCTTCTTTCAACAACACGTTTTTCTTCTTTCAACAACACGTTTTTCTTCTTTCAACAACACGTTTTTCTTCTTTCAACAACACGTTTCTGTTCTTTCAACACGTTTCTGTTCCCATCTTCGGTTTGCTAGTATCATTTTGTGGATAATTTCTGTTTTGTCTACTAATTTGTGATAGGAACGGTCGACAGAACATCGTGACGCCTAAGGGTATCTGTGCTGTAGTGGTCGGGCACTTCGTGACGCCTAAGGCTATCTGTGCTGTAGTGGTCGGGCACTTCGTGACGCCTAAGGGTATCTGTGCTGTAGTGGTCAGGCACTTCGTGACGCCTAAGGCTATCTGTGCTGTAGTGGTCAGATACTTCACACTCGCACATGTTCCTTGTTCTTTCCTCATCCTTACTGTCGTCATGTTCCTCTTTTTTGTACGTTTGCCACACTGTTGTCAAATATTTCCGGGTGCCTTGATAGTCGAAGAAGACTTTGTGCTGTTGAAGCTAGAGAGGTGAGCAGAGTTTGGACTCTCTGTTGACATCCACCCCTTGGCGCTCGTATGACCTTATGACAGTTGCGAGCGCCGTAAAACCGTACTAAAAAAACACACCCCAAAAAAAATTACATATATATTATATATATAATATATTTATATAAATGCAACTTAGAAAAGGCCATTACTCTGATGTTGAAGCCATCCAGTCATTTCACCCATGCTATGTTGCTGCGTAGTCTCGGGCGTACAATGTAATTTCTAAAGAGGTTATTGGTTATTTCCTAACCTTTATCCGTGTATTTTTCTCAGCAAACTGGAACATTTCGGCCGAGAGCCCAGTTTCCCCTTGAAGCACTCACCCCTTGTTTCATGCACTCCATTACTTTGCTCTGTGTGTGTGTGCGAGGGGGGGGGGGAGAGTAATAATGCATGTCATAATGTCTATGGAGGGGAAATGAGCTTCGCTGCGGGGTATCCTCTTACAGCAATAAACTGCAAGATCCTGTTATGTTAGGAAAAGGTTATTCTTGGATTTTTTTCCGCAACTGTGAACGAAATGTTTTGCTTCACTGACCAAATCTGTTTGTTTTTTCCTTAGTGTTTGTTTTGTTTTGTTTTTGTTGGTGGTAGGGGCGTTTGAAGAGGGTGCGGTGGCGGAGCGGTTAGTGCGCTCGTCTCCGAAGCAGAAAGTCCGGGTTCGAGCCTCGGTTTGGACACGGATTCTTTTCGCCCCCTCCTGCCCACCCAGCAGTAATGGGTATCTGACTTCGAGTTGGGGAAGTAAAGGCGGCGTGGAAAGGAACTGGCCACCCTACCACAATATGCCGAAGGCCCAGGAAGTTGTCTCACTGACAAGGCAATCCCCAATGTCCGGATCGGATGCGGGAAAGGGGGCTCCCTTGGCCTAGAGGTTAAGGTGTCAGCCTCTCATTGAAAGGTCCCAGGTTCGAATCCGTGTTGCGACGGAAAAATGTTCTTCTCTCAAATTGTCTCCTTTCACTTCCTTTCCTGCTCTCTAGCAATGTTCTGTCGTCTCCTTACACCTCCTTTCCTGCTCTCTAGCAATGTTCTGTCGTCTCCTTTCACTTCCTTTCCTGCTCTCTAGCAAT
>NW_004798077.1:302685-303275 GCF_000002075.1 Aplysia californica | reverse complement strand
CCTGGGGACCAAAGAACAAAAAGGAACGCTCGCCGTATGTTTTGTAATTTTGTTTTGGAGTTTTAAGAATTAGATTGTCAGAAGCTGACCTTATGTCATTTGACCTTATGCAGTTTCGAGCGCCCTAAAATCTTACTAAAACTACAACTAAAGTTTTGATCACAAAGCGCCTGACGACCTTTCCTATATTGTTAGACAGCCACTCTGACAGACACAGACAGCCACTCTGACAGACACAGACAGCCACTCTGACAGACACAGACAGCCACTCTGACAGACACAGACACCCACTCTGACAGACACAGACAGCCACTCTGACAGACACAGACACCCAGTCTGACAGACACAGACACCCAGTCTGACAGACACAGACACCCACTCTGACAGACACAGACACCCACTCTGACAGACACAGACAGCCACTCTGACAGACACAGACACCCACTCTGACAGACACAGACAGCCACTCTGACAGACACAGACACCCAGTCTGACAGACACAGACACCCACTCTGACAGACACAGACACCCACTCTGACAGACACAGACACAGACACCCACTCTGACAGACACAGACACCCACTCTGACA
>NW_004798077.1:299834-301317 GCF_000002075.1 Aplysia californica | reverse complement strand
TCCCCCGTTATTTCATGACTCGTGGCTTTCCCCGTTATTTCATGACTCGTGGCTCCCCCCGTTATTTCATGTCCGTCTGGCATTGTTGGTGACACGCCTTGTGCTATGTGTACAGTGGTTTTATCCTGCACTCTCTGTACAGTGATTTTATCCTGCACTATGTGTACAGTGGTTTTATCCTGCACTCTCTGTACAGTGGTTTTATCCTGCACTATGTGTACAGTGGTTTTATCCTGCACTATGTGTACAGTGGTTTTATCCTGCACTCGCTAGTTCATTACTGTGTATCAGGTCGGTTTTCAATTTTCAGTTCTAGTCATATTTGTCCTGGTTCCGAGACTGTCAAGATAATATGATATGAATGATGTTCCAGAATAGTCATGATATTATGATATGAATGACGTGGGGAGATTTCTGTTTACGAACCGAACACCTAATAAAGACCCTGCATATTAAGAGAGCTGAATTAATTTCATTTCATGATAGTATGGTGATTCAAAACTGATTGCGAAATCTCAAAATATCGATTCCAGCCTGTTTACTGGGGAAAGAAATACTATCATAAGGCTGGACTCGCGGCATACTGCTAAAAGTATGGATTGAAATTTGTTCTTTGTCAGTGTTTTACGGTGCTCTCAACTGCATAAGGTCATATGAGCGCGCAGTGCACCTAAAACATTTTCAATTTGGTAGTAATTAATTTTTAATTTTGCCCGGGTGGCGGCCGAAGCCTACCCTTATCGATTTTAGACCACCAAGGGATCTTTAATTTGCGAAACTTGCACACAGGACCTCCAAGATTTTTCGCCCTTGTCCTGGAAGGCTTGGTAGATCTGTCCTACTATAAGATCAGAGGTGTGCTGCTGAAAGACAGCAGTAAGGAGGAGCCAATGAGAAGCAGTAAAAAGGCTGCGGAAAGAGTCAGGAGCCCAGAGGAGGGGGGGCAAGGGAGGTGGGGGCAGAAAGTGGAAATGAAAGCAGACGACAGAACATGGTTAGAAAGCAGGAAAGGAGGGGAAAGAATAAATTATTAAAATTTTAGCAAGGATAGGTTTCCGTCGCTGTCCAGATTCGAACCCGTGACATATTGAATGAGAGGTGAACACCTTAACCTCTAGACCAAGACGCTTGTTTAGTTTTCTGTTCAACATAGTGTCCACGCATTCCTCTTTACAAGGCATATTTGGGTACCGTATCTTCACACAAGATAGGCGTATGGAAATAGAAACAAGAACTATGAAGGCAAATGCAGTGACCTGCCAGCTAGCACCCCTGCTCAGTCACAAGAACATCCCAACCGAAGTGAAATCCCAGCTCATCAATAGCATCTTCATACCAACATTAACATACTAGTGCCAAACATGGTCTCTAAACAAGGCACAAGAAAGAAAAAATCAATGAATGTGAAACGAGGTGTCTCCGCAAAACCATCAACGTCACCAGAAGAGACCACATAAAGAACGAAACCATACGTCTACAAACC
>NW_004798077.1:297940-299006 GCF_000002075.1 Aplysia californica | reverse complement strand
ACCTAGCACAGGACAACATATCTATCACAGACACTACACACCTAGCACAGGACAACATATCTATCACAGACGCTACACACCTAGCACAGGACCGAAACCTGCACCTCCCCTCGACATCCTGAGGATACCAGACAAAGGAAAAAGTAAAGTAACTATCACTGATATGAAAAGATAATTTTCTTGAACCGTCTGATCTTGCCGCACAAGTGCACAAAGGACCATTTGTTCTTAGAGAGTTTCAAGTGTCCATCCTCATTGCTTCTAAATGGTACTTTAGTAAAATAAACAATAAATGACACAACTGAACGCCAGTCGAATAAATTTTAATTTGTACAGTTGACATCCGCGTACATTTGTGAGGAGGAGGGGGATGGGAGGGGGGGATTTTGAGGCGGGGGGGTGGGGTTTTTTTTGTTGTTTTTTTTGTTGTTTTTTGAGGGGGTCGTATATTTTCGACCAATTGTTGTCATTTCAGCCGATATCAAAGAGATTTGACAAGTTCCAGACATTCTCACAATGGGAATCTATTGACCCGGTACCGCGCGCAGGGTGAGCAAGTGTGTGTTTGCTCTTTGGGTCGTTCAGCAAGTCAGCAATCTTTCTAGCTTCACAGGGAGTTTTACGGCGCTAGCAACTACACAAAGACATAAGCCCGAGGGTTCAACGATCTGAATCTTAAAGACACGCAGTTTCATCATCATCATCATCATCATCATCATCATCATCATCATCATCGCCATTGCCTTTCTCACCCTGGATCAGGATATAGATCTAGCCTAGGCCACAAACAATCACTTTCCACCTTTCCCTGTCCTGGGTGTGTCGCTTGATGTCACTCCATGTCTTCCCACTTTTCATCGTTTCGGTGCACACTTTTTAAAAACCGCATAAGTACGTTATTCAAACACATTTTTCAAATAATGTTTTCTTTATGAGACAAAATGCGTAATACTATGTATGCAAATTCGTCATTCAGATTTCTGCATAAGGTTGGGGATCTGTAGCAACATTTTCTTTGGGTTTATTGGTTTTATTCATTTTTTTTTTCATTTTTTTTTTTTTGGGG
>NW_004798077.1:291452-294624 GCF_000002075.1 Aplysia californica | reverse complement strand
TATAGGGGGGGAGGGGTTGTTTTTTGTAAGAATGTACGGCTCTCGCATCTGCATAAGGTCATATGAGCTCCAAGGGGTGGATGTCAACAGAGAAGTCCAAACGGGGGAATCAGACTTACTCTGTTCACTTCTCTAGCCTCAACAGCACAAAGTCTGCCTCGACTATCAAGGCACCCCGGAAATAGCAGGTCACAAGAGAGTGACAAACATACAAAAGAAGTAGAGGAAAAATGATGACTGTAGGGATGAGGAAAGAAAAAGCTGCAGTTCCCCGAATGTTGTTTCAGCACAGTATGGGCATGACATTGATGAATCAGCCCATTTACAATTCTACTGTGCATAAGAACATGTTAATGTCCCCCCTTTGGGAATGGTCTAAAGACACTTCAGTCATTAGCACTGCCCTGGATTTGGGGGGGGGGGGTATTTATAGATAGATAGATAGATAGCTGTCATCCATGCTCCAGAGCTTGCTCAATGCTCTTCACTACTTTTGTTATCTCAACAGACGCCAGAACGCTCAGAAACGTGCTCTGATTCCCATGAAGCATACAGTGCAAGCTGCCGATTACAGGCGTCATAACAGCAACCTACTGAGAACACTTTCTCTACCTCTGTCTTGGTGCCTGTTCCTACCTGGGTGAAGAGAGGGAAAGGGGTGTGAAGTGCTTTTCCCGGGAGCATAACGTGGGGTGGAGGCTCTTTGCGAGATTCGAACCTACGAACTTCATCAAGTCACTGAGTTGTGCGTGGGTGGTCGGTGGGTGGTCGGCGGGTGGTCAGTGGGTGGTCAGTGAGTGGTCAGTGGGTGGTTGGTGGGTGTGGTGCTCTGCTGAGATTTGTCCCACTTTTCCTTTATCTAACCTTCTGTCGACCTGATTCTCTCCTTGTTTTTTTCTGTGCATGTTTCTCTCTCGCAACGCCTCTAGCCGTCGTGTGTTTGACCTAGATCTATATGTGTTGTAAGTGCCAAATTTAAAAGTCTGTCAAGAACTTTAAAAAGAAAAAGATTTGGAGAGGAAGAGATATAAGTTCGTCCTGAACTATAGAACAAAAAATAGAGAACTTTTAGATGTTGTCCTGAACTATAGAACAAAAAATAAAGAACTTATAGATGTTGTCCTGAACTATAGAACAAAAAAATAGAGAACTTTTAGATGTTGTCCTGAGCTATAGAACATAAAATAGAGAACTTTTAGATGCTGTCCTGAGCTATAGAACAAAAAATAGAGAACTTTTAGATGTTGTCCTGAACTATAGAACAAAAAATAGAGAACTTTTAGATGTTGTCCTGAACTATAGAACAAAAAATAGAGAACTTTTAGATGTTGTTCTGAACTATAGAACAAAAAATAGATAACTTATAGATATTGTTCTGAACTATAAGAAGAAAAAGATACCGAGAGGTAAAGATTTTCAAAAAGTCCGTCCTGAACTGTAGCAGGAAAAAGATACAAGGAGAAGCCAGTCGGCAGAGTATCGAGGGAGTGGCAGAAACCACTAGGCGGTGTTTGCAGAAAGGCGTCATCGCTTTCATTATTTTCTTTCCATTAGCTCTGGAACCAAAACCACTCAGACATAGGCCTAGAATCTGACTTCTTGATAGCGAAAACCCCAGAGCTGTGATCTTTCGGAAAAAAACAGTGAAAAAACATATGAAAGCCGCGCGGTATTACAGCCACGCACCTTTTGACAATATCGATACAATTTGAATACCAGTACGATCCAACGATTACATTCCCTTTGACAAAACTTGGTCACTTTTAAGGACATGCGGGCTAACCCAGATTTCGGGGGTTTCCAGAAACTTTGACCTACACCAAAAGTGGGCATTGCCCTACCTATAGGAAAAGTTTGGTTTCATTGGTGTATGTATTTGTCTGGTTATAGACAAAACTTTCCTTGTCTTTTAAAGAAACTGAACAAGGGGCAAAAACGTTACCTTTGATTTTCTCAAAACAGTATGTTTCGCGTTAGCCCCCTTGAGCTTCAACGCGACCAATTACACCATACTGTGGTAACATAATTTGGTGTTCCAGGAACAATCACTGAGGTGAGTCATGACAAAACGTGTGACGTGTGTTTGTGTTTTCAGAAGATAGAACTAGCTTTCCAAACTGCGATAGTTTTTACATCTTCAATTGAAATTGCTTTAGGAATTATTTTCCATGTATTTCCCTGAGTCTAAGAATGCAGTGAGTGTGCCAAAATGTACCGTTACTCAGGTTTGCCTCAAGCCCAGGACAACACAGGGAGAAAGTAAATCGTTGGATGGTACCAAAGATGTTCTATTAAGAACTAATTTCCACCGAAGGACTCTCCGCAGCATACTCGGCATCCGGTGGCAAGACCTCATCACCAATATTGAGGTCCTCAACCGATCAAGCTAACAAAGCATAGAAAGCATGCTCGTCAAAGCCCAACTGAGATGGGTCGGCCATGTCATCCGCATGGAAGACCACCGAATGCCCAAACAACTGTTGTACGGTAAACTCGCAAGTGGCAAAACAAATTTGGGAAGGCCAAAAAAGAGCGGCTCAAAGACACGATAAAGGAAAACCTCCAGTTTGCACAGGTTACCAACAAAGAATTCGAAAGAACTGCCTCCGAAAGGAACGTCTGGCGCAGTGCCGTCCGTATTGCCAGCAGAAACAGTGATACCAACTACTGGGAGAAGATGACTATCAGAAGAGAGAGGAGACATAAGCCAACCGCCACAACCACGACATTCCAGTGTCCCCACATTGTACATCCAGGATCGGATTGCACAGCCGGCCACATGCACGTCCACAGGTGAGCTGCTGGATTCATTGTCATTTTCGGCAACGAAGGACTACCTACATCCAGAGTTCGTGGCAGTGATGTCACCCACACAAAGAGGTTATATTTAGTACTAGAGTTCGTGGCAGTGATGTCACCCACACAAAGAGGTTATATTTAGTACTAGAGTTCGTGGCAGTGATGTCACCCACACAAAGAGGTTATATTTAGTACTAGAGTTCGTGGCGGTGATGTCACCCACGTAAACGAACGGGGCTGCGTGTGCCCACTCTGAGGCGCTGAACCTCAAGGACAAGACATGCGCAGTTCAACAGACGGGTGAGTACTTTTCGAGACTCACGTGGAGGCGTCTCGACGGTCTTAGGAGGAAATCTACAAGTTTGTGCTGACA
>NW_004798077.1:289148-290395 GCF_000002075.1 Aplysia californica | reverse complement strand
GACATCACTCACACAAAGACATCACTCACACAAAGACATCACTCACACAAAGACATCACTCACACAAAGACATCACTCACAAAGACAAGACTATACTTCCAGAAAAGCTTACTCACCATCAGCGCATGTTCTACTGCTCACCACAGGAGGTTTCCCCGTGACTTTCAAGCCCGCTCTGTCTTTCTTCTGTCTTCCTGATCCTTTGGCCGAGGACTTCCTGCTGGATACTGCCACCGGCGTCTGTCTGTGCGTCTGTCTGTGCGTCTGTCTGTGCGTCTGCTTCTCTTTCTCCTTCACCAGAAGAGTTTCTGGGACATGTGAGTCACTTGTAGGGGATCGATTTTGAACATTTTTGAAGTCTGCTTCATCAGAAGTCTGTTTCCATCCTGTGCCTTGAATCAATGCCCTTTTCTCAGAAATACCACTTTTCTTAGAATTTCTTTTGGACAAACCAAATTTATTCTCATGGTTCCCATTTTGTTTCTTTGATTCGCCATTCTTTCGCTGCTCACTTTTATCGCCCTCTGGTGGCAGGCTACCTGCAGTAAGACCCACGTCCTTGTCGACATCCTCAAGGACAGAAATCTTCTCGCGTTCACCCGTGTGGGAGACGATAGGCCGGACCACGGACTCTAGCTTCACAGGAGCAGACGACAGAACGTCGTTGTCCCAACAGTTACTGTGACGCTGCGATGGCTCCGCTCCGTCCGGGCACTCTCTGTCTCTGCTGGGCACCGTGTCTTCGTCTTTGGGCAGGGCTTCGAGCTCGGAGCAACGTCTTTCTTCATCACGAGCCAAAACTTGCACACCTTTCAGGATCTTCATGATTGGTCCCAAGGCATGAATGCCCATTTCACGAAGCCCGTTGGCAGTGAGAAGTCGAATACTTGTCATGTCCATCTGATGGCCAGCGAAAAGATCAACGTATCTTTCCACAGATTGGAGACCCAGGTCGCCTAACCACGACTCTACCTCTGGATTGGGACGAGACTTCGAGCTCATCAACTGAGAAGCATCTAGAGAAAAAAAAAGGAAATTTCATTTATTTTCTCATAAAAAATCCTCTCAAAGGTCGTCTCGGTCCTTGTCACATTGAGCAGGTCATCACAAATACTGTGGAAAGGTAGATTGTTGAATGAATGTAACATGTCGTTACGTAGAAAGGTAGATTGTTGAATGAATGTAACATGTCGTTACGTAGAAAGGTAGATTGTTGAATGAATGTAACATGTCGTTACGTAGAAAGG
>NW_004798077.1:287632-289048 GCF_000002075.1 Aplysia californica | reverse complement strand
TATATATATATAGTTCCAAAAGTCATAGAAATAGCCAAACAAACAATACCTGATAATCGCGACCTCAAAATCTCAAAGTTCTATCTGACATTTTGGCTGTATTGAGTTACTAAAACCACGAGGTCAGAAAGCAATTGTTCTATCTGCTCTGTCAAAATCGTAAGATGATCCGGGAGTTGTTATCAAGATATTCAAAGAATTGCATTTTTAAAAACTTCACATGGTATGGAACTCAAAACCTTTGACGTTAAATTTCTCACAACTAGGTACTGAGCAGTGAGAACTTTGTCATTCTCAGGTAGCATCATTCAAACAAGTCCCCAAAAACCGTTGCCAAAAAAAGCAAAACATGCAGTGTATAAGTAGAGGGAGGAATGTAACCGTTGCCAAAAAGAACACAATAAAGTCCCTCAAAGGGGGACTGCCCAGTTTGTCACAGGTCCAGTTTGTCACAGGCCCAGTTTGTCACAGGCCCAGTTTGTCACAGGTCCAGTTAGTTGCAGGCCCAATATGAACTGAATTTTATTTTTCAATTTTTTCTTTACAAAAGAACATTCATTGTTGAAATTTTACAGAGTAATTTAAATTTGCTTTGATTTGCATACAAAAAAAGGAAAAAATGTTGAACAACACAAGCTGAATTGACATTTTAGAGGGACTTTAGGGCCTGTGACTAACTGGACCTGTGACTAACTGGCATGCCTACGTTTTCAGATGTTGTACCCCTCTCAGTCCAGACTGGCACTCACACCCAGTAGAGTCCCCCCCCCCCCTCCAAGTATTCCCAGCTCAGTTTGGTGGACGTCAGAGAGAGGGCAACAAACACAAGACATGTATGTGAGGAATCGGGCAGAAAACCGACGCTCGTCAAATCAACCACGAGGAGGGAGAAGTTTTCCCTCCTGTTGTGTCAGCAAGATCTCTGGATATGATTTTACTAGAATTGATGAAATGTATAACACCACAAGTATAAAAAAAGATAAAAAGTATTATAAACGACCCATCACACCCCCTTTCCATGAAAAGTGTAAGATCACGCAGCGGCAGATATGTACCTCTAAAACAAAGAAAGAAAGATATAAAAGACGTTTTTTCCTATCTAGCATAAGGAAATTGTCAGAATAAGCATCAGTGTGTATTGCTCTTTAGAGTATGTATCTGTATAATTCTAAAGATCCTGTAATTAAATTCCTGCTTGTAGTTGAATGATGCATCTGATGTGATTTGTACATTTTGTCAGCTTTACTTTTCTTTTCATATAAAATTTTAATGAGAGTAATATATTATATTTTATTTGTTTATGTATACCTGCAGGTGTTTTTACAGTCCTGTATAGCCAAGAAAAATGTCCCTCTTGGATAACAAAGTATTATCTTATCTTATCTTATCTTATCTTATCTTATCTTATCTTATCTT
>NW_004798077.1:286334-287532 GCF_000002075.1 Aplysia californica | reverse complement strand
ATCTTATCTTATCTTATCTTTTTTATTGGGGGGGGGGGGGGGTAAACGAACAATTTTATCTCCATTTTAAATCACAAATTGTGCCAATGACTCCATGCGCCCAAAAATTGCCGAGCGCCTGATCCACATTGTGCCAAGACCCCTAGCAATATGTGGCTGTGTGTTCGTGTACTTGAGGCTGTCAGCTGGAACCAACTAGAATCAACATGATATGGTCATCTGCTATTCATTAAAAACTTTCCAAATTTTAATGAATCGATCGTAAAAGTGACCATAGAATGTCTAGAAAGGGTGTGAGTCGGGGGAGGGAGGGGTTGTTTCGGCTCAGAATGCCGTATATATCGATAGCAAGACATGTTGGCTCTCTTTCCAGATTTTAATCTGCAAGAAAATAACACAACATTGCCAAGAAAGACGAGAAGTTCTTTGTGTTCAGCTCAACTTCCGACCCTCGACGCGTCACTCACGTTCGTAAACATGCATTCCTCGCCAGGGTAGAAAAAGTAAAGTTGTTCCCGCATCCGATCCGGACATCGGGGATTGCCTTGTCAGTGAGACAACTTCCTGTCCTGGGTCTTCGGCATATTGTGGTAGGATAGTCGCCAGGGTAGTCAATTCGATGACGTCACGCTAAGATGATATCTTATGATGAGGTCTGGACTCCTGAAACGCCGCGTAACCTCTGCGAAGAATCTATTTATAGGGGTCGTAGTATTCCCTGCTGTGAGTGTGCCATACGCCCTGGGTGTAGTCTATTCCTTCTCCTTTATCCTGTCCTCTTTCATCTTCGCCCCCGTCTCCCGCCAGAGTCCTCTTACTTGAGGGAGAGCCCGGGCCACTGGGGTTCGAGCCCCCCATCATCAACGTCAGGGCGGATTCGTCATAGTCTGTGTCTCTGGAGGAGGAAGACAGCGTGGAGTCTGTCCCACGGAGCAGTTTCTGCAGCCCGTCCGCTTTCACAGCCAGACTTCTCCTGCCTCCGTGGGCCTCGTGGTCTTCCGTGACGTCATTCTCCTCACGCAGGAGCCCGTAGTCCATATCTTCCGGTCGGTTCGTGGCCCCTCCCCTCTCATCCTCATCCTCCCCCTCTTCTTCCCCCAACTCTTCCTCTTCTTGTCCCCCTATTCCGCTCTCCCCTTGAGAAGCCGTAGGTTTGGAGTCGCGACTTTGTTTCCTATGGGGGGGGGGGAGATAGAGA
>NW_004798077.1:282552-285952 GCF_000002075.1 Aplysia californica | reverse complement strand
CAATGGGAACAGTTTTGACAGAACAATGGGAACAGTTTTGACAGAACCATAGGAACAGTTTTGACAGAACAATGGGAACAGTTTTGACAAAACAATGGGAACAGTTTTGACAGAACCATGGGAACAGTTTTGATAGAACAATGGGAACAGTTTTGACAGAACAATGGGAACAGTTTTGACAGAACCATGGGAACAGTTTTGACAGAACAATGGGAACAGTTTTGACAAAACCATGGGAACTGTTTTGACAGGACCATGGGAACAGTTTTGGCAACAGTTTTGACAGAACCATGGGAACTGTTTTGACAGAACCATGGGAACTGTTTTGACAGAACCATGGGAACAGTTTTGACAGAACAATGGGAACAGTTTTGACAGAACAATGGGAACAGTTTTGACAGAACAATGGGAACAGTTTTGACAGAACAATGGGAACAGTTTTGACAGAACAATGGGAACAGTTTTGGGAACAGTTTTGACAGAACAATGGGAACAGTTTTGGCAACAGTCTTGACCAAACAAACAGCAAACATGACTCACCGACATCCGACGACCCGGCAGGAAACACAGTAGAACGGCTGTGACCAACACCACTAGACTCCCCGCCTTCATGAACACTTGCGTAGTGAGGAGGGGAGACGGCCGAGGTGTGCCCAGCTGGTCCACCCGTCCCGTCCTTTTGCTCCCATTGTTTGGGGAAAGAAAGAAGGACTTTGGAACTGAGAAATTGACTGAACCCAAGAATGTGCTCAGACCCATCTTGAAGAAGATTTGAAGCATCAGCTTTTGTTTCTCGACTTTCTCCATGTATATTGTGTCCTGAACGCTGCCCCCATTCTGTTTTCCCGCTCGGAGACGACTCACGGCACGGCGTTCCCCCAAGGTCATCCCTCTTGTATTTGTCCAGAACGTCTTGGCTAAACGAGCTGCGCTGGACAACTGGGCGACCCGGCGAGGGTGGGGACTTGTTGCTCCGTGCACGGTGAGCCCACCTCTCTGGGTAGACATCTGCCGAGGTGGGAGAAAGATTGTGAGAGAGATTGTGAGAGAGATTGTGTGGAGACAAAGCTGTCCCCGCGATAATTTGCAAATTGCTACCCTAAAATTTGCCAAAAATTGCCCCCAAAAATGCCAAAATTTGCCACAAAAATTGCCAAATTTGCCAAGAAATTTGCATTCAGAATTCATACAAGACAATTGCTGCTTACCCCATGAAACAGACATACTGAAAAAGACTTGCATTTTGGGGGGTTATTTTGAACATTCATACATTCTTTTATTAAAAGAATATTAGAAAGCTATATAAACATCATCTTTACACAAGTATAGTTTATCCAGAAACATCCCAATGGAACTGAAACTAAGGCTGGTGAACTGCTCCATCATTCCAATCATGTCCTATGCCACAGAAACTTGGACAATGTACAAAACTTTAGTAAACAAGATTGAGGATCTGATGTAGATCTTTCGCAGACTAGGCAGAATCGGCTGGAAAGACAAAGCCACAAATGAAGCAGTGATGCAAAATCTTGAAGTGAAAAGAGAAGTACTACAGTACCAAAACTAAAATCAGTAAAACTAACAAAAATACTAACATACTTCGGGCACACCATGCGCCATGACTCACTATCAAGGATAATTCTCACCGGTCAGACGAAAGGGAAGACAGCTAGAGGCAGACAATGGAAGTCATAGACTGATGATGGAAAAGCCGGGAGGGGTAACAGCTTGGTAATGCATGGTCAGATCACAAGACCTAAGTGTTCGGAGACTCGTGGCACAACGACCTCTGAAAGTCAGGGATGACACCTAGGCAAGGCAAGGCAAGTCATGCATTTGAAAAATAAATCTGAAAATGAAAATACAATCAAATGTACCTCCAAGATTGACAAGCAATGAAGTTATTGTAATATAGAAACACTAATGCCTTCAAGTTTTCTTCATTGAGGTGTCGTCTCCTCCCAGAAAAAACAAGATTGTAAATCTACGATTGCTACGGTTAACGCTGCAACAGTGTACCAGTGTCTGCGGTAAAAAAAGAGTACCGTAGCATAAATTAAATAGGATTAGAATAGAGATCTGGACGCGAATGAAGTTCAGAACGAAGGGAAACAAGTCTGGCAGACTTCCGAGGGCCTGATGTGAAATTTGAGTTTGAGAACGGCTCAATAGAAGGAAAATATTTCTGAAAACTATAATTTTTGTAAAATTTGCGGTAGTTTGCGGAAAGCTGCGAAATTCCGCGCTGTCAGACAAATTACCTTGAAGCTGAGTCTCCTCTCCCCTGTTCTCACAACGTCGTGTGCCGTCCCATCGCGCTGAGTCAGGTCTGGAGTGGACATCTGTGTGTGAAAAGCTGTGTGCACGTTTGGGTCTGTCCCCTCTACCATGAGAAGGACTCCTCTTTTCTGTATCTGTACTCAGCTTTGTATATTTCTCATTGTCGCTTTCTAAACCAGAAAGATTGTCAACGTTTTGCCTACCTGACTTACGCTTTTCGTTGTGGCCTTTACGGTGAACGTGTTTTCTTGGCAAAGAGACAAAACTGTCCACAAAACTGTCATGATTTCTCTGTCTGTGGGAAACTAACATCTCCAAGCCTTCAGGGTCTTCATCATCATCCACAGAACGCAAAGCTCTTGTGGTACCTTCCAGTCTTGTGAAGCCCTGTGCAGGAACATTCACAGAGCTTTTGTCATCCAAGAAAACTTTAGGAGAGTGGGCCCAAACAGATTTTCTGTGTATCACTTTCTGACTTGCTTTGGCGAGAACCTTTGCTTTTTGAGAGGTGATGTCCAAAATATTCACACTGTCTTCGCCTTTATCATGACAATTCTTCATGCCAGGGATACTCCTGTCCACTGCCTTCAATGTGTTCTCCACCGAAGACTGGCTGGAATCTTTTGCCCATTCCGCTTTCAAGCAAGTCACGGACGGTGTTGCCTCCTCTGAACACACATGGTCTGGTGGGACCTTTCTGCTGGAGCCAGTACTGTACGGGTCTCGACTCTGAAAAAAGTCAGATCAGGAAATACTTACAGTAGATACATGAAGCAATATTCATGTCTTTTTCAGGACAATTTTAGAACAACAGCACACTTCGTCGCCCGAATCACGCACTCTCGGAGCGGCCATATCGGGTCTAAAATACAACCCGATCACAATTTTTAGATTCTCAATTGTGTCAAAATCTGGATTCTTTACCGAGATACCCGTGGTTCGTGGGGTATCGTATGCACCCTCTTGAATATAATTCAGAATGACGAACTAACGCAAGGGACGACATGCTAGTACGTGGACCATCTCTTCCATGGCTCGTATGCTCACGTCGTTGAGTCACTCATTGGTAGACCATGAGCCCCCTCCCCCTCCCCCCTCCACTCCACTCATCAGTAGACCA
>NW_004798077.1:276975-282452 GCF_000002075.1 Aplysia californica | reverse complement strand
AGAGAGAGAGAGAGGGGGAGGAAGGAAGTGAGAGTTAGGGGAAAAATGAAAGAAAGTGTGAGAGTAATATATCGAAGCTTTATGACCTGACGCTGACCGATGTGTGTATGTGTGTATGTGGGGGTGGGTGTGTGTATGTGTGTGTGTGTGAGAGAGAGAGAGAGAGAGAGAGGGAGAGAGAGAGAGAGAGAGGGAGGAAGGAAGTGAGAGTTAGGGAGGAAAATGAAAGAAGGTGTGAGAGTAATATATCGAAGCTTTATGACCTGACGCTGACCGATGTGTGTATGTGTGTGTGTGGGGGTGGGTGTGTGTATGTGGGGGTGGGTGTGTGAGAGAGAGAGGGAGAGAGAGAGAGGGGGGAGGGAGAAAGATTAGATTTTTAAAATGAAATGAATGAAAAAAAAACAACCCAATCATTACTTGACTTTCCTACAAGACTTTTAGATTGGTGCATTTTGCATTTATAGGGGATTTTTATAAAAGCCATTTCCGTTTTCGGAAATTAGTTTCTTCTTTGAGAATTTTATATCAAACAAATTTCTTTTGCATGAATTATATCTCTTCCAAATTATAACATTCTAGTACAAATTTTGTGAGAGATATGTAGAAAAAAATGTGTACAGTTTTTTGGATCAGCCTGTACATCTGGGAGTGCTTTCTCTGACTCCGAGGTTGGCGTGTAATGACCTCCCATCCTTCACGGTCGCGAGCCGCCGTTGTACAGTCTGCTATGGGGGCTCTCGTGGCCTACAGGTTAAGGTGTTGGCCTCTCATTCAAAGGTCCCTGGTTCGAATCCGGGTAGCGACCGAAAAATTTTCTTCTCTAAATTTGTCTCCTTTCACCTCATTTCCTGCTCTCTAGCAATGTTCTGTCGTCTGCTTTCGTCTCCTCTTTCTGCCCCCACCCCCTCACCTCCTTTGCCCCCTCCTCTGGGCTCCTGACTCTTTCTGCTGCCTTTCTACTGCTACTCCTTGGCTCCTTCTTACTGCTGTCTTTCAGCCACACCCCTGATCTTCTGGTAGGAAAGATCTACACCTAGCCTGCTCGGACAAGGGCGAACAATCTCGGAGGGCCCGTGTGCAAGTTGCGCACGTTAAAGATCCCTTGGTGGTCTAAAATCGATAAGAGTAGGTTTCGGCCACCACCCGGGCAAAATTCAAAATTTCCTACCAACTGAAAATATTAGGTGTGTCCTGCGCGCTCATATGACTTTATGCAGTTGCGAGCGCCGTAAAACACTTTACAAAAACAAAAACAGTCTGCTATGTATACTCAGTGATGTCCGTGTTCTTATGTTGTCCATCCATGTTACTCTTTGTCTTCTACTGACTCTCCTACCCCTCATCCTTCCGTCCAGCACCTCTTTCACAATCGTCTGGTGTCGTTCTGAGTAACCTAAGTATAGATCTAGTTTTTTTCTGCATTTTATTTTGTTTAAGAAAATGCAATACCTTTGTAAACGCTACAAGAAATAATTATCAAAACTCATAGTAAAGTTATTCCCGCATCCGATCTGGACATTGGGGATTGCCTTGTTAGTGAGACAACTTCCTGGGCCTTCGGCATATTGTGGTAGGGTGGCCAGTTCCTTTCCACGCCACCTTCACTTCCCCAACTCGAAGTCAGGTACCCATTACTGCTGGGTGGGCAGGAGGGGGCGAGGCTCGAACCCGGACTTTCCGCTTGGGAGACGAGCGCACTAACCTCTCCGCCACCGCACACTCGTATCAAAACTCGTGCTTAAGCGTTAAAAAAACTGTCATGGAGGCTCGTAGACGTACTCCCAGTACACAAAATGACATCAAAACTCTAACCAAAAAAACAGCTAAAAAAGCTTCACCAAGACTTGCAGACGTACCCCCTGTACACAAAATGATATCAAAACTCTAACAACAGCTAAAAACCCTCCACCAAGACTTGCAGACGTACCCCCAGAACCAGCACAAGATGACGAGGAGGAGGGTAAAGAAGATACACACACACACGATGAGGGTGATCATGACCAGGCTGTCGTTTATGGCGCTGTCCTCATCTGAAACCAGGAGGGAGTGGACACGTCAGTCCGTTAATGTTGGCGCGATAATGTGGTCAGTGCATCGTTAAATACAATGTAAACACGTGTAGGTGTCTGATGAAAGCAGGAGGGAGTGGACACGACAGTACTTTAATGTTATGTTCAAGGCCTTCCGAAATACAAGACAAATAGATGCATTCTGAAAGCATGAGAAGTAGGGGGGGTAGAAACGACTGTACTTAAGCGGGCATTCATGTGGGCGCGAATGTTCAACGCCTCACTATATACACGACAAACAGATACAATATGATGAAAGCAGGAGGGGGTAGGAACGATGCGTTAATGTTTGCGCAATAATATGTTCAAAGTTTTTCTAAATATAAGACAAATTGATGCATTATGAAAGCAGGTGAGATTACAGTGAGCGGGCATCAACGTGGGCGCAATATTATGTCCAGCGCCTCACTAGAAACGATTGTACTTTAATATTATGTCCAGCGTCTCACTAGGAACGATTGTACTTTAATATTATGTCCAGCGCCTCACTAGGAACGATTGTACTTTAATATTATGTCCAGCGCCTCACTAGAAACGATTGTACTTTAATATTATGTCCAGCGCCTCACTAGGAACGATTGTACTTTAATATTATGTCCAGCGCCTCACTAGAAACGATTGTACTTTAATATTATGTCCAGCGCCTCACTAGGAACGATTGTACTTTAATATTATGTTCAAAGCCTTCCTAAATACAAGACAAATTGATGTATTAGGACCGCAGGTGAGATTAGAGTGAGCGGGCTTTAACGTGGGTGCTAATTATGTCCAACACCTCACTAAACACATGACAAATGGATGCATTATGAAAGCAGGAGAGAATAAACAAGAAATAGCAAACTATACCGGAGCAGCTTCCAACCACCCATTGTTATTTATTAAAACAGAGCCCCATATGATATTATGACCTGAAACAAATTAAGAGCAAAACTTATCATACACGCCATAAAAAGGGTAGAATAAAGATCTGAAACAAATTACCAATGTTTATGCACACTATAAAAAAGGTAACAGGAAAAAAACTATAATTTTAAAAAACGCAAACAAATGACCAATAATCAAACACACTATAAAAAAAAAAATTCTTCGTTACCCATTTGTTTAGATTCCCTAAGTATATTGCTCTGGGCCTACCACAGCCTCGTATGCCTTTAGGTTTGCCAGTGAGAGCTAGATGTTCCCGACCTTTATATCTATTCTTCTTCTCTTCTTCTTCTTCTACCCCGTGGTTGGGACAACCGTTGGGGCACCACTGCATTGGAAAACCAGCTCTCGCCATCTATTTTTGTCCTCTGCTCTCCTCAGATTGTCACCCATCGTTTTTCCTGTCCACTCTTTAATGTTGTCCTCCCATCTCCTTCTCTGCCTTCCTCTCTTTCTCTTTCCTTGTACGGTTCCTTGCAGGATTGTTTTGGCAAGTTCTGTGGATCTTGTGACATGCCCATACCATTTTAGTTTTCGTCTTTTCACTGTGGTCAGTAGATCTTCATATTGTCCCACTGCGTTGGTGATTCTCTTTCGTACTTCGGCATTTGAAACGTGGTCTTTGTACGAGATGTCAAGGAGTCTGCGGTAATATCTCATCTCTGTGGTCTGAATGTTTTTCTCTAATTCTGCTGTTAGTGCCCACGACTCGAAGGCGTATAAAAATATTGAGATGACCAGTGAGCGCATTAGTCTAATTTTTTAGCTGTGCGTGATGTTTCTGTCCCTCCAAATAGGCTTCAGTTTTATATCTATTCGGGTTACCCAAAAACTGCATTTGTCGTTTTCTTTTCCCTGATTATTCTTGGGAGATTACAGCAGTGGTTTCCCGTTGCCTACGGCCGGTTTGTCTACAGTTTTCTCAGCTAGCCTTTGTCTTCCCGTCGCCGAGACGGTCCTTTCTTCCAGGGTGCGAGGTACAGTCAAACCTGTGTAAAACGGCCACCCATAGTCAAGGAGAAAAATGGCCGTATAAGACAGATGGCCGTCTTAGGCAGAACTGATCAAGATGAAGAAAACAAACCATTCCTTTCTGAGGTCCCAACCGAAAGGTAGCCGCATTGTTGTTGTTGTTGTTGTTGTTGTTTTCGCTGAGGTTTTTTTCCCTTTTTTTCTTCTTTTTTGTTGTTGCTGCTTTTGCACAAGGGTGACAATAAAACGAAATGTGTGAGACAAGGAGGACCGAGTGCCATGTTAAAACAAACACATGGGTCGCCACCACTCGGAGAACGAGCGACGCTTCTGTCACTAGTTCATGTTGACGTCCATTGTTGCTTTGTTACAGACTGGGTAAACAGTGACCACTCATCTCACTTACGATTTGTGTAAGAGTTCTGGGCGGGGCTTATGGGTTATGAGGGATCACACGCTTACCTCACCAGCAGCTGAAAATGTGTTACCTATTGGTCAACAGTAGGAGGGACAACATGATCGGTTGGAGGGACTACCTAACAACAAACAGGGGATTGGATTATGACGGCTCGCCCTCAACGCCAGGGCCAAAGCACAATTTATGACAAAACGTAATGGAGTCACTAAGGTGGCCGTCTGAGACAGGTGTTATTGCTTTGTGTGATAGGGGTTGTGGGTTAAAATATAGTAGCCTCGGCAGCGTTGGACAGGTGACCGTTTTACACAGTTAAATTATATAGAAAAAACGCAAGGGGGGTGTGGTGGAAAGTGGCCGTTTGTACAGGTGGCCGTCTTATAAAGGTGGCCATCAGGGCAGGTTCCACTGTATTCATTGAAGCACCTGTGCCACCAGGGTCCTCCTCTACTCTCCACGACCATCTCCCATTTGGTTCACGACTGCTTAGCAGCTAACCTCCATATCTGGAGGCCTTTCTCCTATCCCCCACCCGGGGACGCGCTGAGTTGGGTACCAATCATCGCACACACAATCAAACAGGGCTTTACCAAACAGAGGAACCACAAGTGAAACAAGAACCTGCAACAATCAAGGACCAACAATCGTACACACAGTCGTCATCATCATCATCATCATCATCATCATCATCATCATCATCATCATCATCATCATCATCATCATCATCCAGTGCCACATCTGCCACAGACATCGGCCATCATGGTTCTCCATTCATTCCTTTGCTCGGAAGCTCTTACAAAAGCTACGTTTCCCAGATCTTTCCCTGTTACCCATTTGTTTAGGTTCCCTAAGTATGTTGTGTAAGTAAGTCAAGTCAAGTCAAGTCAAGTCAAGTAAAGGAAAGTAAAGTCAAGTCAAGTAAAGTCAAGTAAAGGAAAGGAAAGGAAAGGAAAGGAAAGGAAAGGAAAGGAAAGTAAGTCAAGTCAAGTCAAGTCAAGTCAAGTCAAGTCAGGTAAAGTCAAGTCAAGTCAAGTCAAGTCAAGTCAAGTCAAGTAAGGTAAAGTCAAGTAAGGTAAAGTCAAGTAAGGTAAAGT